>NC_091185.1:10383883-10423883 GCF_040958095.1 Procambarus clarkii
CCACCTGGTAATGCAGCTGCAGGTGTTGGACCCACCTGGTGATGCAGCTGCATGTGTGTGACCCACCTGGTGATGCTGCTGCAGGTGAGGGACCAGCCTGGTGATGCAGCTGCAGGTGGGGTGACCCACCTGGTGATGCTGCTACAGGTGGGGTGACCCACCTGTTGATGCCGTCGCAGGTGGGTGACCCACCTGGTAATGCAGCTGCAGGTGTGGTACCCACCCGGTGATGCTGCTGCAGGTGTGGGACCCACCTGGTGATGCAGCTGCAGTTGGGTGACCCACCTGGTGATGCTGCTGCAGGTGGGTGACCCACCTGGTGAAGCTGCTCAGCCGGGTGACCCACCTGATGATGCAGCTGAAAGTGTGGGACCCACCTGGTGATGCAGCTGCAGGCGAGTGACCCACCTGGTGATGCTGCTGCAGGTGTTAGACCAACCTGGTGATGCTGCTGCAGGTGTGGGACCCACCTGGTGATGCTGCTGCAGGTGGGTGACCCACTTGGTGATTCTGTTGCAGGTGGCTGACCCACCTGGTGATGCAGCTGCAAGTGGGTGACCCACCTGATGATGCAGCTGCAGGTGGGTGACCCACCTGGTAATGTTGCTGCAAGCGGGTGACCCACCTGGTGATGCTGTTGCAGGTGGGTGACCCACCTGGTGATGCTGCTCAGCCGGGTGACCCACCTGATGATGCAGCTGAAAGTGTGGGACCCACCTGGTGATGCAGCTGCAGGCGAGTGACCCACCTGGTGATGCTGCTGCAGGTGTTAGACCAACCTGGTGATGCTGCTGCAGGTGTGGGACCCACCTGGTGATGCTGCTGCAGGTGGGTGACCCACTTGGTGATTCTGTTGCAGGTGGCTGACCCACCTGGTGATGCAGCTGCAAGTGGGTGACCCACCTGATGATGCAGCTGCAGGTGGGTGACCCACCTGGTAATGTTGCTGCAAGCGGGTGACCCACCTGGTGATGCTGTTGCAGGTGGGTGACCCACCTGGTGATGCAGCTGAAGGTGGGTGACCCACTTAGTGATGCAGCTGTAGGTGTGTGACCCCACCTGGTGATGCAGCTGAAGGTTTGGGACCCACCTGGTGATGCAGCGGCAGGTGTGAGACCCACCTCGTGATGCAGCTGCAGGTGGGTGACCCACTTAGTGGTGCAGCTGCAGGTGTGGGACCACCTGGTGATGCTGCTGTAGGTGGGTGACCCACTTGGTGATGCTGTTGCAGGTGGGTGACCCACCTGCTGATGCTGTTGCATGTGCGTGACCCAACTTGTGATGCAGCTGCAGATGTGCGACCCGCCTGGTGATGTAGCTGCAGGTGTCGGACCCACTTAGTGATGCAGCTGCAAGTAGGTGACCCACCTGGTGATGCAGCTGCAGGTGTGGGACCCACCTGGTGATGCTGCTGCTGGTGTGGGTCCTACCTGGTGATGCAGCTGCAGGTGGGTGACCCACTTATTGATGCAGCTGTAAGTGTGGGACCCACCTAGTGATGCAGCTGCAGGTGGGTGACCCACCTGGTGATGCAGCTGCAGGTGTGGGACCCACCTGGTGATGCTGCTGCTGCAAGTGTGGGTCCCACCTGGTGATGCAGCTGCAGGTGAGTGAACCACCTGGTGATGCACCTGCAGGTGTGGAACCCTCCTGGTGGTGCAGTTGCAGGTGGGTGAATCACCTGGTAATGCACCTGCAGGTGTGGGACCCACCTGGTGATGCTGCTGCAGGTGGGTGACCCACCTGGCGATACAGCTGTAGCTGGGTGACAAACCTGATGATGCAGCTGCAGGTGGGTGACCCACCTGGTGATGTTGCTGCAGGTGTGGGACCCACCTGGTGAAGCTGCTGCAGGTGGGTGACCCACTTGGTGATGCTGCTGCAGGTGGGTGACCCACCTTGTAATGCAGCTGCATATGAGGAACCCACCTGGTGATGCAGCTGCAGGTGTGGGACCCACCTGGTGATGCAGCTGCAGGTGGTTGACCCACCTGGTGATGCAGCTGCAGGTGGGTGACCCACATAGTGATGCTGCTGAAGGTGTGGGAACCACCTGGTGATGCTGCTGCAGGTGTGGGACCCACCTGGTGAGGCAGCTGCAGGTGGTTGACCCACCTGGTGATGCAGCTGCAGGTATGGGACCCACCTGGTGATGCAGTTGCAGGTGGGTAACCCACCTGGTAATTCAACTACAGGTGTGCTACCCACCCGGTGATGTTGCTGCATGTGTGTGACCCACCTGGTGATGATGCTGCAGGTGTGGGACCCACCTGGTGATGCTGCTGCAGGTGTGGGACCCACCTGGTGATGCAGCTGCAGGTTAGTGACCCACCTGGTGATGCTGCTACAGGTCGGGTGACCCACCTGGTGATGCAGCTGCAGGTGGGTAACCCACTTGGTGATGCTGCCGCAGGTGGGTGACCCACCTGGTGATGCAGCTGCAGGTGTGGGACCCACCTGATAATGAAGCTGCAGGTGTGCGATCCACCTGGTGATGCAGCTGTAACTGGGTGACCTACCTGGTGATGCAGCTGCAGATGCGTGACCCAGCTGGTGATGCTGCTACAGGTGGGTGACCCAGCTGGTGATGCTGCTGCAGGTGGGTGATTCACCTAGTGATGCAGCTGCAGTTAGGTGACCCACCTGGTGATGCTGCTGCAGGTGTGGGACCCACCTGGTGATGCTGCTGCAGCTGGGTGACCCACCTGGTGATGCAGCTACTGGTGGGTAACCCACCTGGTGATGCTGCTGCAGGTGGGTGAGTCACCTGGTGATGCAGCTGCAGGTGGTTGACCTACCTGGTGGTGCTGCTGCAGGTGTGGGACCCACCTGGTGATGCTGTTGCAGGTGGGTGACCCACCTGGTGACGCTGCTGCAGGTGGGTGACCCAACTGGTGATGCAGCTGCAGGTGAGTGACCCACCTGGTGATGCAGCTGCAGGTGTGAAACCCTCCTGATGATGCAGTTGCAGGTGGGTAACCCACCTGGTGATGCAGATGCAGGTAGGTGACCCAACTGGTGATGCTGCTGCAGGTGGGTGACCCACCTGGTGGTGCAGCTGCAGATAGGTGACCCAACTGGTGTTGCTGCTGCAGGTTGGGTGACCCAACTGGTGATGCAGCTGCAGATAGGTGACCCACCAGGTGATGCAGCTGCAGATAGGTGACCCACCTGCTGATGAAGCTGCAGGTGCCTGACCCACCTGGTGATGCTGCTGCAGGTGTGGGATCCACCTGTTGATGCTGCTGCAGCTGTGTTACCCACCTGGTGATTCAGCTGCTGGTGGTTGACTCAACTGGTGATGCTGCTGCAGGTTGGTGACCCATCTAGTGCTGCTGCTGCAGGTGCGTGACCCACCTTGTGATGCAGCTGCAGGTGGGTGACCCACATAGTGATGCAGCTGCAGGTGTGGGACCCACCTGGTGAGGCAGCCGCAGGTGGGTGACCCACATGGTGATGCTGCTGCAGGTGTGGGACCCACCTGGTGATGCTGCTTCGGGTGTGGGACCCACCTGGTGAGGCAGCCGAAGGTGGTTGGCCCACCTGGTGATGCAGGTGCAGGTGGGTGACCCACCTGGTGATGCAGCTGTAGCTGGGTGACCCACCTTGGACTGTTGCTGCAGGTGGGTGACCCAGCATGTGATGCTGCTACAGGTGGGTGACACCACATGGTGATGCAGCTGCAGGTGGGTGACCCACATGGTGATGCTGCTGCAGGTGTGGGACCCACCTGGTGATGCTGATGTAGGTGTGGGACCCACTTGGTGAGGCAGCTACAGGCGGGTGACCCACCTGGTGATGCTTCTGCAGGTGTGGGATCCACCTGGTGATACTGCTGCAGGTGGGTGACCTACCTGGTGATGCTGCCGCAGGTGGGTGACCCACCTGGTGATGCAGCTGCATTTGGGTGACCCACCTGGTGATGTAGCTGCAGGTGTGGGACCCACCTGGTGATTCAGTGGCAGGTAGGTGACCCACTTATTGATACAGCTGCAGGTGTGGGACCCATCTGGTGATGCTGCTGCAGGTGGGTGACCCACCAGGTGATGCAGCTGTAGCTGGGAGACCCACCTGGTGATGTAACTGCAGGTGCGTAACCCAGCTGGTGATGCAACTGCAGGTGCGTAACCCAGCTGGTGATGCTGCTGCAGGTGTGGACCCACCTGGTGATGCTGCTGCAGGTGGGTGAACCACTTGGTGATGCAGCTGCAGGTGGGTGACCTACCTGGTGACGCTGCTGCATGTGGGTGACCCACTTGGTGATGCTGCTACAGTTGGGTGACCCACATGGTGATGCAGCTGCAGGTGGGTGACCCACCTGGTGATGCTGCTGCGGCTGGGTGACCCACCTGGTGATGCAGCTGCAGGTGGGTGACCCACCTGGTGATGCTGCTGCAGGTGTGGGATCCACCTGGTGATGCTGCTGCATTTGAGGGCCCTACCTGGTGATGCTGTTGCAGGTGGGTGACCCACCTGGTGTTGCTGATGCAGGTGGGTGACCCACCTGGTGATGCAGATGCATGTAGTTGACCCAACTGGTGATGCTACTGCAGGTGGGTGACCCACCTGGTGATGCTGATTCAGGTGAGTGTCATTCATGGTGAAGCTAATGCAGCTGGGTGACCCACTTGGTGATGAAGATGCAGGTGGCTGACCCACCTGGTGATGTTTCTGCAGGTGTGGGATCCACCTGTTGATGCTGCTGTAGCTGGGGTACCCACCTGGTGATGCAGCTGCAGGTGGGTGACTCAACTGGTGATGCTGCTTCAGGTGGGTGACCCATCTGGTGATGCTGCTTCAGGTTGGTGACCCATCTGGTGATGCTGCTGCAGGTGGGTGACCCACCTGTTGATGCAGCTGCAGGTGGTTGACCCACCTGGTGATGCAGCTGCAGGTGGGTGACCCATCTGGTGATGCTGCTTCAGGTTGGTGACCCACCTGTTGATGCAGCTGCAGGTGGTTGACCCACCTGGTGATGCAGCTGCAGGTGGGTGACCCACATGGTGATGCAGCTGCAGGTGGTTGACCCACCTGGTGATGCAGCTGCAGGTGGGTGACCCACATAGTGATGCAGCTGCAGGTGGGTGACCCACATGGTGATGCTGCTGCAGGTGGGTGACCCACCTTTTGATGCAGCTGCAGGTGGTTGACCCACCTGGTAATGCTGCTGCAGGTGGGTGACCCACCTGTTGATGCAGCTGCAGGTGGTTGACCCACCTGGTGATGCAGCTGCAGGTGGGTGGCCCACATGGTGATGCAGCTGCAGGTGGGTGACCCACATGGTGATGCTGCTGCAGGTGTGGGACCCACCTGGTGAGGCAAATGCAGGTGGTTGACCCACCTGGTTATGCAGCTGCAGGTGGTTGACCAACCTGGTGATGCAGCTGCAGGTGTGGGACCCACCTGGTAATGCAGCTGCAGGTGTTGGACCCATCTGGTGATGCAGCTGCATGTGTGTGACCCACCTGGTGATGCTGCTGCACGTGTGGGACCAGCCTGGTGATGCAGCTGCAGGTGGGGTGACCCACCTGGTGATGGTGCTACAGGTGGGGTGACCCACCTGTTGATGCCGTCGCAGGTGGGTGACCCACCTGGTAATGCAGCTGCAGGTGTGGTACCCACCCGGTGATGCTGCTGCATGTATGGGACCCACCTGGTGATGCAGCTGCAGTTGGGTGACCCACCTGGTGATGCTGCTGCAGTTGGGTGACCCACCTTGTGATGCTTCTGCAGGTGGTTGACCCACCTGGTGATGCAGCTGCAGGTGGGTGACCCAACTGGTGATGCTGCTGCAGGTGGGTGACCCACCTGGTGATGCTGCTCAGCCGGGTGACCCACCTGATGATGCAGCTGAAAGTGTGGGACCCACCTGGTGATGCAGTTGCATGTGGGTGACCCTCCTGGGGATGAAGCTGTAACTGGGTGACCCACCTGGTGATGAAGCTGCAGGTTGGGTGACCCAGCTGGTGATGAAACTGCAGGTGTGAGACCCACCTGGTGATGCTGCTGCAGCTGGGTGACCCGCCTGGTGTTGCAGCTGCAGGTGTGGGACCCACCTGGTGATGCAGCTGCAGGTGTGAGACCCACCTGGTGATGCAGGTGCAGGTGGGTGACCCACCTATTCATGCAGCTGCAAGTGTGGGACCCACCTGGTGATGCAGCTGCAGGTGTGGGATCCACCTGGTGATGCAGCTGCAGGTGGGTGACCTACCTGGTGATGCAGCTGCAGGTGGGTGACCCACCTGGTGATGCAGCTGTAGCTGGGTGACCCACCTGGTGATGCTGCTGCAGGTGCGTGACCCACTTGGTGATGCTGCTGCAGGTGTGGGACCCACCTGGTGATGCTGCTGCAGCTGGGTGACCCACCTGGTGATGCAGCTGCAGGTGCCTGACCCACCTGGTGATGCTGCTGTAGGTGGGTGACCCACCTGGTGAATGCTGCTGCAGGTGAGTGACCCACCTGGTGATGCTGCTACAGCTGGGTGACCCACCTGCTTATGAAGCTGCAGGTGGGTGACCCACTTGGGTGATGCAGCTGAAGGTTTGGGACCCACCTGGTGATGCAACTGCACGTGTGAGACCCACCTGGTGATGCAGCTGCGGGTGGGTGACCCACTTAGTGATGCAGCTGCAGGTGTGGGACCACCTGGTGATGCAGCTGCAGGCGGGTGACCCACCTGATGATGCTGCTGCAGGTGTGGACCAACCTGGTGATGCTGCAGCAGGTGTGTGATCCTCCTGGTGATGCTGCTGCAGGTGGGTTACCGATATGATGATGCTACTGCCGTGGATGACCCACTTGGTGATGCTGCTGCAGGTGGGTGACCCACCTGGTGATGCTGCTGCACGTTGTTGACCCACCTGGTAATGCAACTGCAGGTGTGCGACCCACCTGGTGAGGTAGCTGCATGTGTGGGACCCACTTGGTGATGCAGTTGCAGGTAGGTGACCCACTTATTGATGCAGCTGCAGGTGTGGGACCCACCTAGTGATGCAGCTGTAGGAGGGTGACCCACCTGGTGATGCAGCTGCAGGTGGGACCAACCTGGTGATGCATCTGCAGGTGTGGGACCCACCTGGTGGTGCAGTTGCAGGTGGGTGACCCACCTGGTAATGCAGCTGCAGGTGTGGGAACCACTTGGTGATGGCGCTGCAGGTGGGTGACCCACCTGATGATGCCGCTCTAGCTGAGTCACCCAACTGGTGATGCAGCTGCAGGTGGGTGACCCACCTGGTGATGCTGCTGCAGGTGGGTGACCCACCTGGTGATGCTGCTGCAGGTGGGTGACACACCTGGTGATGCAGCTGCATGTGTGTGACCCACCTGGTGATGCTGCTGCAGGTGTGGGACCCACCTGGTGATGCAGGTGAAGGTGGGTGACCCACCTATTCATGCAGCTGCAAGTGTGGGACCCACCTGGTGATGCAGCTGCAGGTGTGGGATCCACCTGGTGATGCAGCTGCAGGTGGGTGACCTACCTGGTGATGCAGCTGCAGGTGGGTGACCCACCTGGTGATGCAGCTGTAGCTGAGTTACCCACCTGGTGATGCTGCTGCAGGTGCGTGACCCACTTGGTGATGCTGCTGCAGGTGTGGGACCCACCTGGTGATGCTGCTGCAGCTGGGTGACCCACCCGGTGATGCAGCTGCAGGTGGGTGACCCACCTGGTGATGCTGCTGGCGGTGGGTGACCCACCTGGTGATGCAGCTGCAGGTGGGTGACCCACCTGGTGATGCTGCTGCACGTGGGTGACCCACCTGGTGATGCTGCTGCAGGTGGGTGACACACCGGGTGATGCACCTGCATGTGTGTGACGCACCTGGTGATGCTGCTGCAGGTGTGGGACCCACCTGGTGATGCTGCTGCAGGTGGGTGACCCACCGGGTGATGCTGCTGCAGGTGGGTGACCCACCTGGTGATGCAGCTGCATTTGGGTGACCCACCTAGTGATGCAGCTGCAGGTGTGGTCCCACCTGGTAATGCAGCTGCAGTTGCGCGACCCACCTGGTGATGCAGTTGCAGGTGGGTGACCCACTTGTTGATGCAGCTGCAGGTGTGGGACCCACCTGGTGATGCTGCTGCAGGTGGGTGACCCACCTGGTGATGCAGCTGCAGGTGGGTGACCCACCTGGTGATGCATCTGTAGCTGGGTGACCCACCTGGTGATGCAGCTGCAGGTGCGTGACCCACCTGCTGATGCTGCTGCAGGTGTGGGACCCACCTGGTGATGCTGGTACAGCTGGGTGACCCATTTGGTGATGCAGCTGCAGGTGGTTGACCCACCCGGTGATGCTGCTGCAGGTGGGTGACCCACCTGGTGATGCTGCTTCAGGTGTGGGACCCACTTGGTGATGCTCCTGCAGCTGGGTGACCCGCGTGGTGATGCAGCTGCAGGTGGGTGACCCACCTAGTGATGCAGCTGCAGGAGGGTGACCCACCCGGTAATGCAGCTGCAGGTGTGGGATAAACCTGGTGATGTTGCTGCAGGTGGGTGACCCACCTGGTGATGCTACTGCAGCTGCGTGACCCACCTGGTGATGAAGCTGCAAGTGGCTGACCCACCTGCTGATGCTGCTGCAGGTGTGGGATCCACATGTTGATGCTGCTGCAGCTGGGTTGCCCACCTGGTGATGCAGATGCGGGTGGGTGACCCACCTGGTATGGGTGCCTGCTGAATGGTACCAGGCGGTCACCTAACATCCTCAAAGTACCATTAGTTGACACCGGGAGGTCACCTGCCATCGACACGGTCCCCGTACTTGCCACCAAAAGTTCACCACCCCTTATAAAATAGTTCCAAGGATGCAAAGGAACAATGTAAATGTTTACTGCCTTTAGCAACAGTTGTGGATACCCAAAACCCAAACTGGCTTAGAGGAAACAATAATATCCCAGCCTCTCTCTTGTTTATGCTTTGACAAACAACAATTATTACAATGTAAATGTTTGCAAACATAACGTGTTGATACAACACACAATGTAAGATGCTTATACAACATACAATATAGAGGGCTTATACAACATACAATATAGAGGGCTAATACAACATACAATATAATTTGCTGATACAACATATATATATATATATATATATATATATATATATATATATATATATATATATATATATATATATATATATATATATATATATATATATATATATATATATAATAGAAGGGAGTACCACCTCTAGCTGGAAGGGGGACCCATAGCCTCGGAGGAAACCACGCATAACGCATTAGAGGGAATGTTTAGATCCCCTCCAATACAGTTTCTGTGTGCTTTTCTCCTACCACCCCCTTCCTTTTTTATTTTTGTGCTTTATTATTCATTTGATGGTTACAAGATATACATGGGTTGATACAAAAATAATAATGCAAAAAGGTGCTTAAAGGTTATGGATCTCTTGAAAAACACAACAATGGGAAACATTGATGAATGTCACAGACGGGTTCGATCATTGTTGCAAGTCAAACACTTCTTCGAATTCCTCTGAAGTTGGACTAGTGCCCAAGACGCAACAGGCATTTCCTCTCTGAATCACAACACTGAGGCGCTGGAACAAGAAACTTTTTGCTCTCTGGTCTTTTGTAGCGCTGATCAATTTGTCCCCCAATTCCTTCAGGAACTTCAATGCACATTTTCCCCACGAACCGAGGGTCTCCGAGCCGATCGGAACAAAGCTGTAGCAGTGTGCTAGACCTCTGTATTTAATAATTTTCTGCGATTCCCTGAAAGAAGCAGCACCACCGCTTTCACGTGTGCTGTAGTGGAGGTAGGTACTGGCCAGTGTGGCAGCGCACGTGTAGTCCCATACCACTTCCTTACCATCCTTCCAAGGTAGCAAGGTGACCCCATCAGGGCGCTTCTGAGGGTCGTTAGGTCTGGATAAGTGTGGTTCTCTTTGTGCTGGGCAGCGGGCTGTGGCGAGGCTCCTCTTGATGATGTCGTTGACTTCTTCATGTCTTGCAATTTTACCCTGTGATTTACGACATGCCAGACCATGACGACCATATTGGTCTGCCATCGCAGTTCCGCAGATGCACCTATGTTCGGTGAGGATGGGGGCGGCAAGGCGAAGGGCAACTCCTATGCGGAGAGCGTCATGACTGAGGCGAGTTCCCAGGGCTGCATTGGGCACAGCAAATAAAAAATCCCCGGCGTGGGGTGCTGTTACCGCTAGGAGGCGGGCTTTGTTTTCAGCATCAGCGTTGTCAATCATTGCTGTGACAGTCTTTTCCATTATGGGGCTATCCCAGTGGGCCTGCTTGTGGTCTTTTGGGACTTGTGGTCGGGGTTGAGGGTGTGCAATGGTGTCCCATTGTCTGGCTGCTTCGATGAACGTTTGATCATGAGTTCCCGCTGTCTCTCTCATACGCTCTGGTAGAATCTGCCCTACCAATTCGTTGGCTGCTGTACATGAGGATAAGAATGCTGGAAGTGCTACCTCAGTTGCCTTTCGTATGCCTATCCCTCCAAATCTCACTGGTAGTGTTGCTTGGTCCCACTGACTGTCATCTAAATCTAGGTTGAGCGCCTTCCTGAATATTGACCTGAGGAGCTCATCATATTGATGTAGAAGTGGGTTGCCAAAAGTTGGTGCACACCTTAAGAAGTATGTTAGCCTGGGCAAGGTAAGGCACTTTGTGAGAAGGTAGAGGGCATCGTGGGAGTCCAAGTCCTCAATTCTCTCTTCCATCCTCTTTAGGTCTCTAAACTTTTCGTCAAGGACTGCAGCAATGGCATTGTGGCCCAGAGGTGCTCCGAGTTGTGTGCTGTCGGTAGTGTGCTGTAGTGTATAGTAGTGTGCTGTGTGCGAGTAGTGTGCTGTCGGTATATATATATATATATATATATATATATATATATATATATATATATATATATATATATATATATATATATATATATATATATATATATATATATATATATATATATATATATATATATCGTACCTAATAACCAGAACGTACTTATCAGCCTACTATTCAAGGCCCGATTTGCCTAATAAGCCAAGTTTTCATGAATTAATGTTTTTTCGACTACCTAACCTACCTAACCTAACCTAACCTAACTTTTTCTGCTACCTAACCGAACCTAACCTATGAAGATAGGTTAGGTTAGGTTAGGTAGGGTTGGTTAGGTTCGGTCATATATCTACGTTAATTTTAACTCCATTAAAAAAAAATTGACCTCATACATAATGAAATGGGTAGCTTTATCATTTCGTAAGAAAAAAACTAGAGAAAACATATTAATTCATGAAAACTTGGCTTATTAGGCAAATCGGGCCTTGAATAGTAGGCTGATAAGTGCGTTCTGGCTACTAGGTACGACATATATATATATATATATATATATATATATATATATATATATATATATATATATATATATATATATATATATATATATATATATATATATGTTGTACCTAGTAGCCAGAACGTCGTACTCTGCCTACTATGCAAGGCCCGATTTGCCTAATAAGCCAAGTTTTTCTGAATTAATATATTTTCTCTAATTTTTTTCTTATGAACTGATAAAGCTACCTATTTCATTAAGTATGAGGTCAATTTTTTTTAATTGGAGTTAATATTAACGTAGATATTTGGGCACATGTATAAGCAAGTAGATGGGGTCGCCATGGGTTCTCCCCTAGGTGTCCTGTTTGCGAACTTCTACATGGGTACCTTCGAACAAAAGGTTTTAGTCGACATGAACTTAAAACCGGCCATATACTGCAGGTATGTTGACGACATTTTTACACAGGTACCTGATGTTAGACATCTGCAGGAGCTGAAGGAGGCATTTGAGCGGAATTCTGTGTTGCGTTTCACTTATGAGATGGAAAAGGATGGGAAGCTGCCCTTTCTAGATGTAACAGTTATGGAGAGGAGCGGAGGTTTCCACACTGCAGTCTACACTAAGGAAACAAACATAGGAATGTGCCTCAATGCCAACAGTGACTGCCCAGACAGGTACAAGAGGAGTGTTCTTAACGCTTATGTCGACCGTGCTCTCAGCCACAGCTCAGGATGGAAGCAAGTCGATGAAGAACTCTGTAGGGTAAGGCCGGTCCTAGTCAACAACGGCTTCTCCAATGGTTTCGTTGAAGACATCATAAGAAGGAAGGTGAAACGCCATGCAACTTCTGAAGAGACAACTAACACAACACCTGTACCCACTATTACACTATTTTACAGGAACTTCTTTTCCGCAGCTCATAAAACGGAGGAAAGGGTCCAGAAAGATATTGTTAATAGTAACGTTATCCCTACAGACAAAAGTCAGAAGATACAATTGACGATTTACTATAAAACCAAAAAAACGGCCAACCTACTCATGAGAAACTCTCCAGACACAAAGCAGAACGCTTTAAAAGAGACCAATGTCGTCTATGCCTTCAAATGACCACTTGGGGACTGTAAGCCTCAAAGAACTCAGTATATAGGCAAGACAACAACATCTCTTTCCCGGCGATTAACGATGCATAAGCAACAGGGCTCCATTAAGGAACATATAATCTCTTCCCACAACCAGACCATCACCAGAGAAGTCTTAACAAAAAACACGGAAATCATCGATAGACACAGCGATAGCAGGCGGCTTGATATCTACGAGGCACTACACATTAAGAAGTCAACACCAGCAATCAACAGCCAATTAATGCACAACTATATTCTACCCACTTCAAGACTCCGCACCAATATAGAAGCATAAAGAAATATGGGCCAATAGGCCCTCTGCAGTTACTTCCATTCTTCCCCTTAATTTTCCCAATTTATACCCATTGTTTCGTGTTCTGTCTTGTGTTGAAAGTTTTGTTCACCTCATCCAAAACTTTTGTAATAAATAAATAAATATATATATATATATATATATATATATATATATATATATATATATATATATATATATATATATATATATATATATATATATATATTTATATATATATATATATATATATATATATATTTATATATATATATATATATATATATATATATATATGTATATATATATATATATATATATATATATATATATATATATATATATATATATATATACATATATATACAGAACATCTCAAGACAACAACATCTCTTTCTAGGCGTTTAACGATGCATAAACAACAGGGCTCCATTAAGGAACATATAATCTCTTCCCACAACCAAACCATCGCCAGAGAAATCCTAGTAAACAACACAGAAATCATCGATAGATACAGCGATAGCAGGCGGCTTGACGTTTGCGAGGCACTACACATTAAGAAGTCAACACCAGCAATCAATAGCCAATTAATGCACAACTATATTCTACCCACCTCAAGACTCCGCTCCAATATAGAAGCATCAAGAAATATGGACCAATAGGCTTTCTACAATCACTTCCATTTCAATACCCATTGTTTCGTGTTCTGTCTTGTGCTGATGAAATTAATACCCTATTAATGCCACCTCTTGTTCTGTCTTGTGTTGATGAAATTAATACCCTATTAATGCTACCTCACCCCATCCACCTCACTCAATATATATATATATATATATATATATATATATATATATATATATATATATATATATATATATATATATATATATATATATATATATATATATATATATATATATATATATATGGGTCTAAGCTAATCGAAACAACTAGAGACCCAAGAGCTGCTAGTTTTCTTTTTCAACGCCTTAGTGTGGCAATCCAGAGAGGAAATGCTCACTGCATCCATGGTTCCTGCCCGCCATCTGAGGAGCTGGAGGAGCTGTTCAACTTGTGACAAGCAGCCTTGTACCCTGCATGTAATCAATATTGTAACTTTTTTTGTGTAATGACATTTTCAAATAAAGTTAGATAAATATACACACATACCAAAAGAATAGGGGTGGTAGGAGAAGAAAATATCAAAGTGTTCAGTGAGGATCCACAAGGTCTTCTCTGACTACTCTTTATTTTCTTCTCCGAGGCTATGGGTCTCTACACTTGCACCAGAGGTGGTACCCCTTCTAGGTACCACACATATATATATATATATATATATATATATATATATATATATATATATATATATATATATATATATAAATATATATATATATATATATATATATATATATATATATATATATATATATATATATATATATATATATATATATATATATATATATATATATATATATATGTATGTATATATATATTAGTATATTTTGGTAGCAGTCTTTCCTGTAGACATATATTATTAAATATGATCGAAAAAGTAAGATTAATAATTCTAACACGAATTTTCTCAATCTTTCGTACATTACGCTTCACTGTTGGAGGTAAATCAAAAATCAATTCTCCAAAATTCATTTTTATTTCTAGTCTGACGCGACACGGGCGCGTTTCGTAAAACTTATTACATTTTCAAAGACTTTAGTTCACAAATACACAACTGAATAGAACTTATGTATCTCCGATTTTATATCTACATTTGAGTGAGGTGGAAGGGGTGATGTGGCATTAACACAAGACAGAACAAAATGTGGTATTAATAGGGTATTAATTTCATCAACACAAGACAGAACAAGAGTATTAATAGGGTATTAATTTCATCAACACAAGACAGAACACGAAACAATGGGTATTGAATAGAAGTGTTTGTAGAAAGCCTATTGGTCCATATTTCTTGATGCTTCTATATTGGAGCGGAGTCTTGAGGTGGGTAGAATATAGTTGTGCAATAATTGGCTGTTGATTGCTGGTGTTGACTTCTTGATGTGTAGTGCCTCGCAAACGTCAAGCCGCCTGCTATCGCTGTATCTATCGATGATTTCTGTGTTGTTTACTAGGATTTCTCTGGCGATGGTTTGGTTGTGGGAAGAGATTATATGTTCCTTAATGGAGCCCTGTTGCTTATGCATCGTTAAACGCCTAGAAAGAGATGTTGTTGTCTTGCCTATATACTGGGTTTTTTGGAGCTTACAGTCCCCAAGTGGGCATTTGAAGGCATAGACGACGTTAGTCTCTTTTAAAGCGTTCTGTTTTGTGTCTGGAGAGTTTCTCATGAGTAGGCTGGCCGTTTTTCTGGTTTTATAGTAAATCGTCAATTGTATCCTCTGATTTTTGTCTGTAGGGATAACGTTTCTATTAACAATATCTTTCAGGACCCTTTCCTCCGTTTTATGAGCTGTGGAAAAGAAGTTCCTGTAAAATAGTCTAATAAGGGGTATAGGTGTTGTGTTAGTTGTCTCTTCAGAGGTTGCATGGCTTTTCACTTTCCTTCTTATGATGTCTTCGACGAAACCATTGGAGAAGCCGTTATTGACTAGGACCTGTCTTACCCTACAGAGTTCTTCGTCGACTTGCTTCCATTCTGAGCTGTGGCTGAGAGCACGGTCGACATATGCGTTAACAACACTCCTCTTGTACCTGTCTGGGCAGTCGCTGTTGGCATTTAGGCACATTCCTATGTTTGTTTCCTTAGTGTTGACTGCAGTGTGGAAACCTCCGCCCTTTTCCATGACTGTTACATCTAGAAAGGGCAGCTTCCCATCCTTTTCCATCTCGTAAGTGAAACGCAGCACGGAACTCTACTCAAATGCCTCCTTCAGCTCCTGCAGATGTCTGACATCAGGTACCTGTGTAAAAATGTCGTCAACATACCTGCAGTATATGGCCGGTTTCAAGTTCATGTCGACTAAGACTTTTTGCTCGATGGTACCCATGTAGAAGTTTGCAAACAGGACACCTAGGGGAGAACCCATGGCGACCCCATCTACTTGCTTATACATGTGCCCATCCGGCCTCTTTAGTACAAGCTTGGAGTAGTTTCCTCGGAATATTTTCTGGTATGTCAAGAGGAGTACAGGCTGGATCACGATACACTCTGTCAGCTATCATTCCGATTGTCTCGTCCACAGGTACGTTGGTAAACAGCGATTCTACGTCCAACGAGGCTCTTATCCCTGTGGCCCGTGTGCCCCGCAGTAAGTCAACAAATTCCTTTGGAGACTTCAGGCTGAAGGCGCAAGGAACATAAGGAGTCAGCAGGCCGTTGAGTCGCTTCGCCAGTCTGTACGTGGGTGTGGGTATCTGGCTAATGATTGGCCGAAGTGCAGTGAAGCGTAATGTACGAAAGATTGAGAAAATTCGTGTTAGAATTATTAATCTTACTTTTTCGGTCATATTTAATAATGTATATATATATATATATATGTATGTATAATTAATTAATTAATTCATTCATTCATTCATAATTAAATTTTTGACGGAACACACTAATTTAAATAAGCATAAAATTTAGGCAAATAACTGACAAACACTCTAGTTTGTGGGAACCGACCTGTGAGATTTATATTTATTTAATTTATATGAATTTATATTTACGTTAATTTATATACTTCGATAGCAATTTGTATAATGATAAGTGGACTGTATTTCTGCAATAATCTCTTAATCTCACAAATCGATCCTCTACACATTAGGGGGGGTTATTAAATTAATATATATGCAGCCAATCAAACTACAGTAACTACATACATTGAAAAGGTTCCTTATCTTATAGTACAGCAGGTTAGTCCACCAGGTATAACTAGGGTGTAGACACCAAATTATCCTCTTTGAGGTAGCTTCCATCACCCAGTAACTGGTGCACAAACTCTTCCTCGTCTTGACCTGTCAAAAAGGCGCTAACTGTGAAGCCAGAAACCTATATATGACAAGTATTTCAGAGAAAACTGTACATGGAACATGAAGACCTGGCTTAATTACCTTTAGTTTGAGGCTTCCACGTGGTCTAACCGGTTCACCCTATATAATGACATTAATGGCCATAAATGAAGATACATGGGTTTCGGAAAGAACACTTAACTTGAATTTGTAGACAGCGTGTTGAAAATGGTACACCTTTGGTTTCCATAACACTACGTCCAAGTAAAATTAACAGGAGCCGAATTTGCTCCCGTGTGAGCCTCTGGTCTCGTATAAACAATGGCTGCCCTCCTTCCTCACTCTGACGCCTGGCTTACATTGTCCACATGTCAGAAAGTGATAGAAGGGTCACATTTACTCTACTTTAATATTGATAATTAAGTTAATTTATATAAGATGTTTTTATGATGGTAAAGTCCAAAGACTAATGTATTTAAGAATAATTCCCACCATAATAGGTGGTGAATTATAATAGTGTGTGGTGATGATATCCCGTTTTCTATAGACGGTAATTCCACTACAAGTTACGTTTTCTATGGGTAACTTGTTTATACAACACAGCTCTTATCTGTCTGTATGATATTATTATTAAATGGTGTCGGACTTTCCGACATAGTTGTTTGAGCCATAAAATAAGAGTGATATATGTCTGAAACAAAAACACAACACATGCATTTGTCTGACACAACAAATACAACACATTTACTTGCCAGAAACAAAAGCAAAATACATTCTTTTGTCCGAGACAAAAAGCATAGACAGACATTTGTCTGAGACAAAAACTATGATACACATTTGTCTTAAAACTAAAGATAGACATTTCTCTGAGATAAAAACTAGAGGTAAACACTTATCTTAGACAAAAAAAACAGTCACTGCCTGCGGAGAACGATAACATGACATAGACAGTAGAATGGTTCAATCGACTTGAGAATGGTCCAGGACGGACCGAAACGTCGTCGTTCCTTCAACTTCTAGTGTGTTGTCTGGTCAACACATAGACAGTAGTCATATGAAGCTATTAGATCGTGCCTTCTTAGATCGTGCTTTATTAAATGAGTGTTTGCTTAAGTGACTGGATCAATAAAGTCAATATGATGGACGGAGCAGCCAGAGAATTATGTGTGCTGAAGGGGCTCTAGTCTGTGATGATCAAGTTCACCATCGGTCCACAACGAGCACTCTGCAGACTGTGATGATCTAGTTCACCATCTGGTCACAACGAGCACTCTACAGTCTGTGAAGATCTAGTTCACCATCTGGTCACAACGAGCACTCTACAGTCTGTGATGATCTAGTTCACCATCTGGTCACAACGAGCACTCTACAGTCTGTGATGATCTAGTTCACCATCTGGTCACAACGAGCACTCTACAGTCTGTGATGATCTAGTTCACCATCTGGTCACAACGAGCACTCTACAGTCTGTGATGATCTAGTTCACCATCTGGTCACAACGAGCACTCTACAGTCTGTGATGATCTAGTTCACCATCTGGTCACAACGAGCACTCTACAGTCTGTGATGATCTAGTACACCATCTGGCATCAACGAGAACTCTACGGATTGTGATGATCGGACTGTAACAAGCACTTTACAGTCAGTGATGACTCAAGACCCTCTGGCCTAAACCCTCCCATGTACTTTAACCAACATTCAGGTGCCTAAGGACTGTAGACATTCTCGTTCGTCCCCAAGAAAGGAATATCACAAGATATATTCCATTTGACACTAAAATAATGTTGTCAAGAGAGACCCTTGTGATGGGGTTTCAATTGCTTGGAGTCTTTCCGTTCAAGTTGACTGGGGAGACTCGTTATATTTACAAGTTCAGCCTCAAGATCTTCCTCTGGGGTGTCGTTGTACAAGTCGTACTTTCGTCAATGAATTGTCTATTTGTAAGAAAATTGTTTCTGACATTGATACAGCCGGATATAGGGAGCGTTGCAATTATCATTTCCTCCATTTCCGTGAACATGTCAACACACATGATCCTGTTTTTGTTTTTACTCAATAGTAGGAAACTGAAGGACGCTCTGGAACACCTCGCTACAGTGGTCCATGAGACCGTAGTGGATGAACGAAGGAGGATAATATTTCTCACCCTTCCAATTCTAATATTTGAAGTATTCCTAGTAACCTATTGTGTAACTATTTTAGATCTGAGCTCAGTGATGGAGGTGGTTTATTTAATTCTATTTATTCTGTTAATAATGATTTACTGGATCGTGCCATTGGAATTCTTTAAAGTGGTCTTCAGGCTTCTCTCTCGACACCTACGGCTTGCGGCTGAAGACTTGTCCACAGTGTCAGATGTGCGAGGAGGAGCAGTGATCTCAGCCTTGGAGGATATGGAGGGGCATGTCAATCAGGTTAGTTTAATTACTTGTGGAGCGAGGTTTTTCTTACTAAAAATTCTCACTGGGATTTTAGATATCAGTCCTAAATCCGGGTAGGTATTTGTCAGGTTATATCTGAATTTTGTTGAATATCCTGCAGTGGCTTACACAACCTGTCCTCTTAAAAATAACGTCGCTTTTGGCCGTTTACCAGTATGGCCGAAAATAGACGTAATTTGAAAATGAAAAAAATTTAAATAAATTTGGGATTTTTTTTTTCAACAACAGTAAGTTAAGGGTCCTCTGATAGGTTAGATGGGCAGGAAATTCTCATAAAGTTTCAAAACGTTATGAAAAACGTTAATTGAAAGTTTCCTCTTTTAACCTAATCGAGTAAGCCGGAGGACTCAAACAGAAAAAGGAACAGTACGTCACTTTCGTGAGTCGATTTCATTTCAAATTACGTCCAAATTTGGCCATAGCGCGCATACGAGCGAAAAGTTACGTTATTTTTAAGAGGACGGGTTGGTCTACACTTGATCCGTCTCATCAACTTTGTGCAAATCACAATAATCGGAGTTTATTATTAGCCTGTCTACTTATACTAGATAGATTATTGGTGCCACTATATGTTTCTATCCACCCAATCACATAGACTGGTCGGTAGAGCGACGGCCTCGCTTCTTGCAGTTCCGATCCCCGACCGTCAAAGTGGTTGGGCTTTACCGAAAACGTCTGCAAAACTTCATTAATTTTCCTCCTCTTACACAGATCAAGATGCTACATGAGAAGCTGACAGTGTTCTTCTTCCCGGGGTTCAGTGTGTTGCTGCTGGGCGCTCTCATCTTGGCTACAGCTTCGCCGTATGCCATAATGAGAGGTATATTGATCAATGGAGGCACTATCTTCATCACCTTCTTCAGCTATGGTTTTCTTTGGCAGGTTAACCGTGTGGGTCAGAATTTTGTTGATGAGGTAAGTCTAGTTGTATTGGTGTGTGTGCAGCCTTGTTGCAATCCCTGTTGCTATCAGTATAATGCAACCAATGTTGTAATTGATATGTTGTTACCAATATTACTATCAGAATGTTGTAACCCTTGATGTTAATTTCAGTTTAGCTTTGGGTCGATGCTCTAATGAACTGACTGTATTGATGAGGTCGTCGTCAACATTATTGATGAGTGAAAGTCTTCATGGCTTGGCGCCTTATTTTGATAATTACTTATTGATCAAGTAGCTGATATTATCTCACAGGTAAACACAGCTGTGTGGATGCTGAGGGACCTGAGATGCCGGATCCGGGACCACGAGATGAAGACGCGGGTGAGTTGAACACAGATTGATTGATTAAGATTAAGCCATCCAAGAGGTGGCACGGGCATGAATAGCCCGTAAGTGGTGGATGTTTGGAGTTAATGTGATCTTTGGTTGTTAGGAGAACACAGGAGAAATGTCCTGGTGGTATTTGTAAATGTAAAAAAAAACTTTTTGAATTTTGTTATTCAAAAATCTAATGTTCTTCATTACGTCATGCATAACAGTAAATACGGAGGAAATATTTATGAATGAATTGTGTAGTTGATATTGTCTCAAGCATGTTAACAGCAACCGTTCTCAGTACTGTTTTGGATAAGGTATCCACATAGACTATGTGATACCGTATATCCCATCCCATCCACATAGACTATTCGGTACAGCGAAGGCTTTGTATCTTTCAGGATACATACCATGTTCAATAACCAGTGGTCGAATTGGTTAGACACTGTTCCTTCTCTCTATCCTCATATCCCAGCTTCTTGTCCTCATATCCCAGCTCCTTGCCCTCTTGTCCCAGCTCCTTGTCCTCTTGTCCCAGCTCCTTGTCCTCATACCCCTTCCAAGTGTTATATAGTCGTTTATGGCTTAACTTTTCTCCCCATAATTACCTTAACTTGGATAAGGTAACTGCAGAACTGGCATTCGCTAGAATTTACAGAGCAATGAAACATAAAAGTTTGTAAACAACATTATCCTCAGAACCTTTAATTAAAATGTTTGACCACATATTCGATGGAGTTAATTTACTAGAATACTGTTCAATGAACTAAACATCACTGTGGTGGTTTGAAGTGTAAACATTTATTTAATATGCATTTGTTGCTGAGGAAAAAAATGTAAAATGTAAGCCTAAGTCAAGGATTCTTTATATTAGTCACCTTATTTATTCAAGTGATGATTGACGGGATATATCTCCAGCAGCAATTATTAGTCGTCTAACACACTGTAATGCCCTACTCACCCCACCGTCATACTACAAGATTCGTACTGGAATCATTCATTTAATTATTTGATGAATAATTCTAGTACGAATCGTTTTTTTTCCTTTGTTTTGCATCACTTAGAAAAAAAGATGAAAAAATAACTTACCAAAGTTCATTTTCAAATTGAATTGGACCTGTCACGTGTCACTAAAGGTGATGTTTCACTGAAACTCTCTTTAGCACCTTCAGAGGCAGGGAAAGCGACTGCAAATGAGCATAAGAGAAAGTATTCATACCAGATATGATAAAGTGAGGCGAGGTCTCCCCCAATCATGGCAACTATAGTTAATTTTGTCCTCAAGGATGCTGATAGGAATTTATAGTTAAAAAACCTATCCTGTATTCATAAGAAATTAAGCATGGACAATCGTACCAAAACATGTGTATTTATTTACCAACAGGTGTACCAGCTGATTAGACTTATGAAGCCGCTACAGGTGTTCGATATGTGTGGCTGGTACACCCTTGGCTCCAGCTCCTTCCTGGCAGTAAGTCCATCCCAACTATGAGTCCCATCAGGGGCGGTATCCACCAATGACAACAACACTGTATTTACAGTTCTATTAAAAAAATACTAGCTTTGCAAATGACTACATTAAGTGATAATAATGGGGAAATATTAAATATTATTCATTATCCATTTCTCTATGTCTTTGACCTGTATTTGCCTTTGTAAAACTTTGGGGAAAAAAAAATATATATATATATATATATATATTATTAAATATGACCGAAAAAGTATGATTAATAATTCTAACACGAATTTTCTCAATCTTTCGTACATTTCTTTTCACTGTTGGAGGTAAATCAAAAATCAATTCTCCAAAATTCATTTTTATTTCTAGTCTGACGCGACACGAGCGCGTTTCGTAAAACTTATTACATTTTCAAAGACTTTAGTTTACAAATACACAACTGAATAGAACTTACGCATCTCCGATTTTATATCTACACTTGAGTGAGGTGGATGGGATGAGGTGGCATTAATAGGGTATTAATTTCATCAACACAAGACAGAACAAGAGGTGGTATTAATAGGGTATTAATTTCATCAACACAAGACAGAACACGAAACAATGGGTATTGAATAGAAGTGTTTAGAGAAAGCCTATTGGTCCATATTTCTTGATGCTTCTATATTGGAGCGGAGTCTTGAGGTGGGTAGAATATAATTGTGCATTAATTGGCTGTTGATTGCTGGTGTTGACTTCTTGATGTGTAGTGCCTCGCAAACGTCAAGCCGCCTGCTATCGCTGTATCTATCGATGATTTTTGTGTTGTTTACTAGGATTTCCCTGGCGATGGTTTCGTTGTGGGAAGAGATTATATGTTCCTTAATGGTGCCCTGTTGCTTATGCATCGTTAAACGCCTAGAAAGAGATGTTGTTGTCTTGCCTATATACTGTTTTTTTTGGAGCTTACAGTCCCCAAGAGGGCATTTGAAGGCATAGACGACGTTAGTCTCTTTTAAAGCGTTCTGTTTTGTGTCTGGAGAGTTTCTCATGAGTAGGCTGGCCGTTTTTCTGGTTTTATAGTAAATCGTCAGTTGTATCCTCTGATTTTTGTCTGTAGGGATAACGTTTCTATTAACAATATCTTTCAGGACCCTTTCCTCCGTTTTATGAGCTGTGGAAAAGAAGTTCCTGTAAAATAGTCTAATAGGGGGTATAGGTGTTGTGTTAGTTGTCTCTTCAGAGGTTGCATGGCGTTTCACTTTCCTTCTTATGATGTGAAAGTGAAACGAACCTTAATATATATATATATATATATATATATATATATATATATATATATTAATATATATATTAATATTATATATATTAATATATATATATATATATATATATATATATATATATATATATATATATATATATATATATATATATATATATATATATATATATATATATATATATATATATATATATATATATATATATATATATATTAAGGTTCGGGACACGGGTCAAGGATAAGCTCTTCATTCCTAATCATAAACATACAGGATTACCAAAGCTATACACCAAATAAATATGATCGAGTGTCATCTGGTCACTATTGTGGACGTTTTCTCCCTTAGTGTTTATTACCTTATGATCACTAACGAAGATTATTGATGTGGTGAACATGTTTACTTTAGTTCTCTTATCAGTTCGGGTTGTCTAAACAAGTACCTTTGTATTGGCTATTTTGGAAAATATTGTACTTGGTACCTTTTTGATAATAATTTAATTGCTTTGTATAATGCGATCATTAATATATTGATGTTCGTACTAAGTAAACATCTTGATAAACTTCATCCTGATAATGGGAATTAGTTGGATACCACAAACTAATATTCAATTGTGGAACTCATTAAATATACTAATATTAAATAAATAGTTATTCTAAGGGGGGGGGGAGGGTTGATGGTATCTGGGAGCGCCTGGGACTATCTCTCTTCTTCATGGTGAACTACCTACAACTGAGTCCACACTGAGGTATTACGGGAAACTTGGTCGTAGTACCATGACTTCCAAGGTGCAAGTAAGTCAGGTAGACCTTGTGTATCATTTATCTCATCATGGTTCAGTCGGTGTTGCGTGTGTCTGGGGGAGTCCAGTGATACATTGTCTCTATATATTTCTCTAAAAAAATGACATAATTGTAATTGTACATTAATATCTTTCCCCCAGGTGGTGAGCACTGTGGTGACCTACCTGGTGATCCTGATGCAGGTCGGCTTGGTGCCTACACGCTAAACCACAACAGTCTACAAGATCCACGTCCGGGATGATGAGGCTGAGGGCACATCACACTACGTCAGACAGTTCAAGATGAAGGAATAGCAACAGAAGGAACCTCACGATGTGTTTCATCGCTGAAAACTGCAAATGCTTTCAATTCTGTCACACATTGGGATACACTGTCCCTTATTCCTACACTGACCTCCTTCCAGAGGATAGGTACATTGTCTACTAATTCCTCACTGACTTCTGGCCAGAGGATAAGTACACTGTCCCCTAGTCCTACACTGACTTCTGACACTGCAACAGCCCTGAGAATGGCTTAAATATGACACTTCACAACACTAATGTTGTGGTGTGACATAATTTTCAGTTAATGGTGAAGGCTGGTACGTGACAGGAGGTCACGTAACATCACGTGGAAGGGATCACACGTAGGAAAGGTAAATCATCAATTATGTCATGTTGGCTTGGTGCCTCGTTCATTGACGAAATGAGTCTTCCGGGCACTTGAATCAGAAATGTCAACTGGTGCAAATTCAAGGATGTCATAGTGTACCTTAGAGTACAAGGATGTCAGTAAGTATTTTCGTCAGTGCTTTTAAGTTATACCGTGTTAAACAGTGTCAAGGCTGATGCATTGTCATACCTCTAAGTTAAGAACTATGCCATGTAGTGAACAAAGGTGGTTTTGCTAACAAGTGAAGATTACTTCTCAATTTGGTCTATGCTATGTGAGAGACGGAGGCCCTGTTTTGCATCGGTTAAGCCAGACATAAAAGCTCGTTTATAGACTGTGGCAAACGGTAGTACTTTTGAAGAACAATGATTCCCCATCTTCCTGCAAAGTCAAGTTCTGTTTGTGAAGACTTTATGTTATTAATATAATATAAGAATACTATTTAAAATAAACCAATTGGAAACAATTGATTGCAAATAAAGAAAATCACTCGGCTTATTAGGCAAATGGGGCCTTGCATAGTAGGCTGAGAAGTTCGTTCTGGCTACTAGGTACGACATATATATATATATATATATATATATATATATATATATATATGTATATATATATATATATATATATATATATATATATATATATATATATATATATATATATATATATATATATATATTATTAAATATGACCGAAAAAGTAAGATTAATAATTCTAACACGAATTTTCTCGATCTTTCGTACATTTCTTTTCACTGTTGGTGGTAATTCAAAAATCAATTCTCCAAAATTCATTTTTATTTCTAGTCTGACGCGACACTTGAGCGCGTTTCGTAAAACTAATTACATTTTCAAAGACTTTAGTTAACACATACACAACTAAATAGAACTTACACATCTCCGATTTGTTTATATCTACATTTGAGTGAGGTGGATGGGGTGAGGTGGTATTTAATAGGGTATTAATTTCATCAACACAAGACAGAACACGAAACAATGGGTATTGAATGGAAATGATTGTAGAAAGCCTATTGGTCCATATTTCTTGATGCTTCTATATTGGAGCGGAGTCTTGAGGTGGGTAGAATATAGGTGTGCATTAATTGGCTGTTGATTGCTGGTGTTGACTTTTTAATGTGTAGTGCCTCGCAAACGTCAAGCCGCCTGCTATCGCTGTATCTATCGATGATTTCTGTGTTGTTTACTAGGATTTCTCTGGCGATGGTTTGGTTGTGGGAAGAGATTATATGTTCCTTAATGGAGCCCTGTTGCTTATGCATCGTTAAACGCCTAGAAAGAGATGTTGTTGTCTTGCCTATATACTGGGTTTTTTGGAGCTTACAGTCCCCAAGAGGGCATTTGAAGGCATAGACGACGTTGGTCTCTTTTAAGCGTTCTGCTTTGTGTCTGGAGAGTTTCTCATGAGTAGGCTGGCCGTTTTTCTGGTTTTATAGTAAATCGTCAGTTGTATCCTCTGATTTTTGTCTGTAGGGATAACGTTTCTATTAACAATATCTTTCAGGACCCTTTCCTCCGTTTTATGAGCTGTGGAAAAGAAGTTCCTGTAAAATAGTCTAATAGGGGGTATAGGTGTTGTGTTAGTTGTCTCTTCAGAGGTTGCATGGCGTTTCACTTTCCTTCTTATGATGTCTTCGACGAAACCATTGGAGAAGCCGCTGTTGACTAGGACCTGCCTTACCCTACAGAGTTCTTCATCGACGTGCTTCCATTCTGAGCTGTGGCTGAGAGCATGGTCGACATATGCGTTAACAACACTCCTCTTGTACCTGTCTGGGCAGTTGCTGTTGGCATTTAGGCACATTCCTATGTTCGTTTCCTTAGTGTAGACTGCAGTGTGGAAACCTCCGCTCTTTTCCATGACTTACATCTAGAAAGGGCAGTTCCCATCCTTTTCCATCTCGTAAGTGAAACGCAGCACGGAACTCTGCTCAAACGCCTCCTTCAGCTCCTGCAGTTGTCTGACATCAGGTACCTGTGTAAAAATGTCGTCAACATACCTGCAGTATATGGCCGGTTTCAAGTTCATGTCGACTAAGACTTTTTGCTCGATGGTACCCATGTAGAAGTTTGCAAACAGGACACCTAGGGGAGAACCCATGGCGACCCCATCTACTTGCTTATACATGTGCCCATCCGGGCTCAAGAAGGGTGCCTCTTTAGTACAAGCTTGGAGTACTTGGAGGTGAGTCGAGGTCGAGGGAGGGGGTAGACGTACCGTGCGCGCTCCGTTAAAATCGTGACATTAACAGGGATTCGTAGGACTACTGCCGTGGACTACTGATTACAGACATAACAAAGTGCATAGTGACCGCTGGAAAATTGAAAATAGTCATTAACAATAGAACTTTGTGTTAAATAGAGAATAAACGGGAGACCACGTGTGAGCCAGTGAACGAGGCTTTGTGTACATGCGTGTATTAGGATAAAAAAAACGAAACAAAAAAAAATAGTGAACGGTGATTCGTGGAACAGTGATGTGGAACGGGTATCACAACAACATATAAGTTGGAAGTGAATATTATAAATATAGAACACTAGAAATATAAAATAGTGGCAAGAGGCGGCATCAGTGGTTATAAATCGGGTAACTGGAAACTGGTGACATCAACCTGGGCCACAAGAGGTCACCTGTACCGACCGGGGACCAGCCTCGCTACCTACGCTAAGTACCTGCCATAAAGTTTGAACAAAATAACACGCATAATATTACAAATATACGGTATACATATAATATTATAATATTAAACATATAAATATATATACATATATATTGTTACAAATATACAATATACATATAATATTATAAATATATAGTGTGGGAACCGACCTGTGAGATTTATATTTATTTGATTTATATGAATTTATATTTACGTTAATTTATATACTTCGATAGCAATTTGTATAATGTTAAGTGGACTGTATTTCTGCAATAATCTCAATCTCACAAATCGATCCTCTACACATTAGGGGGGGTTAAATTAATATATATGCAGCCAATCAAACTACAGTAATAGACTACATACTATTAAACATTGAAGAGGTTCCTTATCTTATAGTACAGCAGGTTAGTCCACCAGGTATAACTAGGGTGTAGACACCAAATTATCCTCTTTGAGGTAGCTTCCATATCACCCAGTAACTGGTGCACAATCTTGCATCCTCGTCTTGACCTGTCAAAAGTGCGCTAGCTGTGAAGCCAGAATCCTATATATGACAAGCTATATCAGAGAAAACACTATACAGTACATGGAACATTAAAGACCTGGCTTAATTACCTTTAGTATGAGGCGATTTCGCGTTCTAACCGGCTAACCCTATATCCTGACATTAATGGCCATAAATGAATGATAAACGGGTTTCGGATAGACACTTAACTTGTATTTGTAGACAGCGTGTTGACAATGGTACACCTTTGGGTTCCATAACACTACGTCCAAGTAAATTTAACAGGAGCCGAATTTGCTCCCGTGTGAGCCTCTGGTCTCGTATAACAACAATGGCTGCCCTCCTTCCTCCACTCTGACGCCTGGCTTACATTGTCCAGATTTCAGAACGTGATAGAAGGGTCACATTTACTCTACTTTAATATTGATAATTAAGTTAATTTATATAAGATGTTTTTATGATGGTAAAGTCCAAAGACTAATGTATTTAAGAACAATTCCCAGCAGAATAGCTGGTGAATTATAATAGTATGTGGTGATGATATCCCGTTTTCTATAGACGGTAATTCCACTACAAGTTACGTTTTCTATGGGTAACTTGTTGGTAATACAGCAACAAATATTATCTGTCTGTATGATATATTAAATGGTGTCGGATTTTCCGACATAATTCCCCAGGGGGCTGCTCACGGGTCGAAGTCCTATTTAGAACAGACGAACACCGATACTCCTCCTTCGAATTATTAGATTAATTTGATGTTAGTAGTTAGTAATCACACATTTGTGTGTCTGTTCGTACAGGACGGATGTCCCGTACTAGAGTTGTAGGGGTTAGAAGTCTAATGCGATTTCATTTCCCTGTCAACTCTTGAAAGGCTAATATTCAAGCCTAATTACATATTATTTAACCCAGAAGACTGAATGTGATCAAGTACTACAGTCAAGTATGATTCAGGGACTGCAGTGAGATCAGTGACATTAGATATAACTTGAAGTTTCTTCAGGTAACTGGTCACTGATATATAAACACTGAGGCCCATGGAATACATCTTGATTAAATAATAAATGTATCAAATCAGTCATCAGATTTATTGGGGTTTAATTTAGTTAATTGATTCAGAGGATTGAATAGCTCATCATTAAAGTAAAGTATGGTTCTGAGACTGCAGTGGGTTCAGTGACATTGGTCGCAGTGACTTGTAGCTGTTTTAGGCTACTGTTCACTGATTTGCCACTGAGGCCTCATGAACTCATCTTCAGCTTCAAATGATGATACTAACATCAACCTCTGTTACTATAGTCAACTGTAATCTCCTTAGTATAATGCTACTGGAGAAATATAATCAGCTGACAAATTTAGGTTTCTACTGGTATTGTTTATCTGCAGGCATAGGTCTCCTCAGGCTTGATACTGGGCCTGAGAGTAATTTACCTCCTGCAGAGTTTAACATGGTTATACCCTGATATTTAGTAGGGCTACCGATGAATCGGTGGCAATAGTCTGTCCCAACAAGGAGACCGAAGTCGGTGAGGTGATCAGACTTAATATTATCTGCCAATTTTATTCCTCTATTTCTCAGGAATTTGGCTGTTGCTCTCAGACCTCGAACTTGTAGGTCTACTGGTATTTTGTCCACCACAATGGCTTGTACTCGACAGATGTACCTGCCTAAACGTACTGATGGTTGTACCACCTGGTAGACTTGAGGTCCTGCATCTGTTACAAACCCTGAGATGTTGAATGACATCTGGGCTACAGGCCTTAATTGTAATTCATCTGCCAACTTTTTGGTGATATATGTTCTCTGGGATCCTTGGTCAAACAACCCACGGGTATGGACCTTGGCCCTCTTATTCAGGATGGTAATTTGGGCAGTAGGCAAAGTCGTATTACCTTTAGACTTTGCCGATTGGACACTCTTTGTTTGTTGCACCTTGCAGTACTGTACTGTGGTGGGAATGCTATCTTCCACCTTGGGGTTTGGAGACGTTGTTTTGGTGTCTCTGCACAATGCTGCATGGTGCTGACCTTTGTTACACCTATTACAGGTGTGTAATTGGGTATCACAGTCCTTGATGTTATGTTTCCTGAGGCACCTCGTGCAATGTTGCAAATCTTTGAGTCGCTCAACACGGGCGTCACTATCAGGAAAATTAGAGCAGTGGTACATTGAATGTTTCTCATTGCAGAACAAACATGTTCCATAGCTTCCTGTACCCTTTGGTGTCATGTTCTTGGGTGACACAGTAACTATAGGCTTGGAGGGTCCCACTGCATATACGCCCACACTGCCACTGTTCCACTTTGGTGTTGAATTATATTGTCTAGATTGATTTGGAGTACCTTTGGTACTCTGTGGTTTACTATTGTTGGTTTCTGAGGGTTTACTTGGTGGTTTTAATTTGTCATGTGTTCGTAATTGATGAACTACTGACTTTAAACCTTCAGATATTTCATTCATGGATAAGATGCTTTTATTGTAATGAGCACTCATTTGTCTCAATATGTCCCTAGGTATTTTCTCCTGGACAATTATTTTCAAGACCCACTCAGCCCCGTTTGTATCTGCTGTCAGGCTGAGGGCATTGATCAATGATTCTACCTCCAGCTTGAAGACTTGGAGTGAATCAGCTGAAGCCTCCGGTGGAGGTAAATGCAACAGCTCATGAACTAAATGTGATGTTCTTACTTCTGGATCAGCATAATTATCCTTGAGGAGTTTTACTGCCAGATCATAGCCGTCATTAGTTAATCTCAGATGGGATACTACTGTTTTAGCCTCACCTGATAATTGGCCTTGCAAATAAGAGAATTTACTACTCTTTGGTAAAGATTGTTTTGAGTCTACAAGGTCAACGAATTTGTTCCAAAATTCATCCCAATCTTCCTCATCTTTTCCTGAGAAAGTGGGTAAATTAATTGGAGGGAGTCGAGCTTCTGCTTGACTCGTATTAGATGCAACTGTTGTTGTTGTTGTTGTTGCCTTGTTCTGGGCAATTAATTTGACATAAGGCTGTAACGTGGCCTGAGTGTGATCTTCATAATTCGCAAGATCAACCATAATGTCGTCTATTTCTGTTTCTGATAAATTAGTGTTGGCAAGTTCAGCCACATATGTTGCTATTTGACATTTGATTTGCTCAAATTTACCTGCAGCTGCTTGATAATAGCTTTCCAGGTCAGCATAATCAACTGTTGATTGTTGTGACAAATCTTCACATTTCTTGATCTGTCTTGTTAAGTGGCCTTTAAGACCTGCAAGGGTTCTTTTCATTCTCCCTGCATTATCCATACTGGCTAGTTGGTGAAGCCTTGTGGGGCTTGTACTTGGGCTGCTCATAATACTGAACAAGCTCTAATGGTAGCCTAGGGTAAATTCTGAACTCACTAGGCAATAATCCTACCTCTACTAGAGGTTAGCACTTAAAATTAATACACATTGTATATATATACAATCATACACACTAATGATTTGAGTGATAAACCAGTGTCACTGGAAGTACCTTTAGGTTAGCTCTTCTATATCACCCTAGGATGGTAGAGACACTAATTAATCACTCAAAGGTGTAATGATCATAAGTAATTTATTATATATACAACTCAACTCGAGTTGTTAAAAATTACACCCAAAATAGGGTCTGGACCATTCATTAATGGTGTTAGGTTGTTCAATATAGTACAACTGACTATTGTAATAATGGGACTAGGATGAACGATAATAGTTCAACTAGTCAGTATCCTACCCTGTTGTGGGTTGGCAATTAGTAAATATTATACTGTGATCACTAGTGCAATATATATTAAATAATTCTCTATTTTGGAGAAATAATATACACAATTATTGATAATAGCCTCTTAATTAGCCTCTATAAAACTTCTAATATTATCTAGAAGTATTAAATATTATTAGTGACCTCGCGAAATAAAGTCCACAAAATTCGTAGATAATCTCTCGCGAAATGTAACACCACGAAATCCGTGAACAATCTCGCGAAGACACAGTCACTAATTTGGCTGGATTCTATATTAGCGCTGTCATTTCACGAAATAACACGCCACCAAATCTCTGTGGGTGTGCATGAAACCGCTGATGAGGCAGATCTGAACTGAGGGAGGCTCCTGAGCTCCCTCGAGGCTACGCTTCCGTCTTTGACTGGCTGGCCTTTGTTTAAATAACACTGCACTAGTATATTTAATGAATCCACTGGATAACTGGTTCATCCGGTACTAAGATGACCAAATGTGGGTTCATAGGACCGAATATTCCGGTTCCGAAGGTCCAAATAATGTGGGAACCGACCTGTGAGATTTATATTTATTTGATTTATATGAATTTATATTTACGTTAATTTATATACTTCGATAGCAATTTGTATAATGTTAAGTGGACTGTATTTCTGCAATAATCTCAATCTCACAAATCGATCCTCTACACATTAGGGGGGGTTAAATTAATATATATGCAGCCAATCAAACTACAGTAATAGACTACATACTATTAAACATTGAAGAGGTTCCTTATCTTATAGTACAGCAGGTTAGTCCACCAGGTATAACTAGGGTGTAGACACCAAATTATCCTCTTTGAGGTAGCTTCCATATCACCCAGTAACTGGTGCACAATCTTGCATCCTCGTCTTGACCTGTCAAAAGTGCGCTAGCTGTGAAGCCAGAATCCTATATATGACAAGCTATATCAGAGAAAACACTATACAGTACATGGAACATTAAAGACCTGGCTTAATTACCTTTAGTATGAGGCGATTTCGCGTTCTAACCGGCTAACCCTATATCCTGACATTAATGGCCATAAATGAATGATAAACGGGTTTCGGATAGACACTTAACTTGTATTTGTAGACAGCGTGTTGACAATGGTACACCTTTGGGTTCCATAACACTACGTCCAAGTAAATTTAACAGGAGCCGAATTTGCTCCCGTGTGAGCCTCTGGTCTCGTATAACAACAATGGCTGCCCTCCTTCCTCCACTCTGACGCCTGGCTTACATTGTCCAGATTTCAGAACGTGATAGAAGGGTCACATTTACTCTACTTTAATATTGATAATTAAGTTAATTTATATAAGATGTTTTTATGATGGTAAAGTCCAAAGACTAATGTATTTAAGAACAATTCCCAGCAGAATAGCTGGTGAATTATAATAGTATGTGGTGATGATATCCCGTTTTCTATAGACGGTAATTCCACTACAAGTTACGTTTTCTATGGGTAACTTGTTGGTAATACAGCAACAAATATTATCTGTCTGTATGATATATTAAATGGTGTCGGATTTTCCGACATATAGATATATACAACAAAACAAGGCAATATGGGAGTAAATAAACAAATTTGTGGCCACTGTAACAACTTCTTAAAGACGAAGGTAACGGGAATTGAATGTTATATCTGTAAGACTAGATTCCATTCAGCTTGTACAGGAGTGAGTAACACTACGGCACTGAGAGATGGCCACTTGCTCTGGGTGTGTAAAAATGACCTGCCAGCTTGGAATATCCTAAAAAACCTTCTAGATAACATGACGCATGATCGGAAAACATCATTCATTGGAAGCCTACCAGCCATCCAGAAGGAGTGGGAAAGGAACAACAATTCTAATATACAAGGGGCGGAGGCTATAGTCAGGGATGAAACTGAGGCTGAAACTCAGGAAGTTGCAAACTCTGACTCAGTAGGCCTGGATGTAGATGACAGTAAACTAGAAAGTGTACCAGACAGCACTGACAGCTCGATAGGTACAGACACCACGACGGTTCTCGATAGAGCAATTCAGAACAGAAGGACAGACTTATGCAAATTTTATGCAAAGGGCATATGCAGACATAGATATGCTGGTAATAAGAAAGGATTAGAATGCAGTTACCAACATCCCAAAAAATGTTTAAATATGCTTAGGAAAGGTGAGTGTCGATTTGGATCAATACGTAGGTTTTTCCATCCTGACATGTGCCAAACCTCACTGGAGGACAGAAAATGCTATGACCTTAGCTGCCCACACTTTCACGTGAAAGGCACGGAACGCTACATAAAGAGTGGCAAGCAGGATAATGAATTTGGAGGAAACTCTATAAATTTTTTATACCAGACCGGCAGAGAATTCAAAAGGAGCAGCATGGAGAGTGTATGGAACTGGATGCCAGATCCACTGGCATTCCAGAATTACAGATACAATTACCCACCGAAAGGGAACTACAACTACGACAGAAAACTGCCCTACAACAATCAGTACTGGTCAGAACAAACTCATTATGTCCACGATTAATGGACGTGCCGAAAAAGTCTCCCATTCAAACTATCACTAATAGAGTAACCTCATTCATCTTTGCCAACATACAAGGACTGAAAACAAGAACAAACAACAAAGTAAAGTTCATAAATGGCCTCCTCACGGAGTCAAATGCAGTATTTGGAGCTTTCACAGAAACCCATGCAGGGGAATTGTTGGACAGTGAGATCTGGATTCCAGGATATAACCTATACAGGTGTGATAGGAAAATTAGGTCACATGGAGGAGTGGGTCTGTATATTAGGGAAGACCTTGTATGCTCGGAGCTCCTAAACGTTACAAATGAGGTGGTAGAGGTACTGGGATTAAAAATAGAGAAAATAAATTTAGTGATTATACTAATATACAAACCGCCAGATGCAACGGCTGAGGAATTCACAGAACAGATAAGCAAAATAGAGAATAGCCTTGATAATTTGGAGAACCCGATACCTGATATTATTTTCCTAGGTGACTTCAACTTGCCTAGTCTCAGGTGGAAAATAGCAAACAATAATATTATACCAGGAAATCTATCAGGACCTAACCAACCACAGATTAGAGAACTACTTAGATTCTGTGATAAATTTTCACTCAATCAGCAGATATCGGAGCCAACGAGAAATGAAAATATTCTAGATCTGGTCTTTACGAACAATGAAGACATTATCAGAGACATTACGATATCAGATACCACATACTCAGATCACAAACTCATTGAAGTGCAAACGACCATCAATACTCAGAATAGACCTAAAACGTTGATAAAGCGAGAGGGGCTATTCAGTAAATTCAATTTTAATAATAAAAGGATGGACTGGGAGATAATAAACAGGGAACTTACAAACATTCCATGGGGAACTGTTCTAAATAATACAAGTCCTACAGAAGGAATAGAAAAACTTACTTCAGAAGCGTATCAAGTCTGTCTGAAACATGTTCCTTTGAGGAAAGCCAGAAAGAGATCCAACGTAGAAAGAGAACGCAGACGACACTATAAACGCAGGAAAAAAATAACGGAACTGCTTATGCAGACACGAATTTCCCGTCAAAGAAGGAATAATTTAAATAGGGAGATTGAAGAAATCGAGCGGAAATTGAAACACTCATATGAAACTGAAGAAAGGCAGTTAGAACAGAAAGCAATTCAGGAAATAAAGAAAAATCCAAAATATTTTTTCTCATATGCGAAATCAAAAGCAAAAACCACTGCCAGTATTGGACCTATTCGTACAAGTGAAGGTTCATACACGGAGGATGACAAAGAAATTAGTGAAATCCTAAAAAAGCAGTATGAGGACATGTTTAGCACTCCAATAAACAACATGAAGGTGGAAGATCCAGACAATTTCTTTATGCGGGATATTCAAACCCCGGTAAATATAACTGATATAAACACGAGCGCACTAAATTTTGAAAAAGAAATTGAAAACATGCCCATGCACTCGGCCCCAGGTCCAGACTCATGGAATTCAATATTTATAAAGAAATGCAAAGTGCCGGTAGCACAGGCACTCAGTATAGTGTGGAGGAAGAGCTTGGACACGGGGGAGATACCAGATGCACTTAAAGTAGCAGACATAGCCCCTCTACACAAGGGAGGGAGCAAAGCATTGGCAAAAAATTATAGACCAGTTGCACTAACATCGCACATCATAAAAGTATTTGAGAGAGTGATTAGGAGTCAGGTCACCAATTTCATGGAGACCAATGACCTTCATAACCCAGGCCAACATGGATTTCGAGCGGGAAGATCGTGCCTCTCACAGCTACTTGAGCACTACGACAAAGTCACTGAGGCATTAGAAGAGAAACAGAATGCTGATGTGATATACACGGACTTCGCAAAGGCCTTCGATAAATGTGACCATGGCGTGATAGCACACAAAATGAAGTCAATGGGAATAACCGGTAAAGTAGGACGCTGGATACTCAGTTTTCTGTCAAACAGGACTCAGCGAGTAACTGTCAACCATATAAAATCTAGTCCAAGTGCAGTGAAAAGCTCTGTACCTCAGGGTACAGTCCTTGCACCACTGCTTTTCCTTATTCTCATATCAGATATAGACAAAAATACAAGTCACAGCTTCGTATCATCCTTTGCAGATGACACAAAAATCAGTATGAAAATTACCTCGGCTGAGGACATTGAAAAACTTCAAGCTGATATTAATAAAGTTTTCGACTGGGCATCAGAAAATAACATGATGTTTAACAGTGATAAATTCCAGGTACTCAGGTACGGTAAAAATGAGGACCTTAAACATAATACAGAGTACAAAACACAATCAAATGTACCCATAGTAGGAAAACAGCATGTAAAGGATTTGGGAATAATAATGTCTGACGACCTAACGTTTAAGGAGCATAACCAAGCAAATATTACGACAGCCAGAAAAATGATAGGATGGATTACAAGAACTTTCAAATCCAGGGATCCCATCACAATGGTTGTACTCTTCAAGGCACTTGTGTTGTCCCGTCTTGAGTACTGCTCAGTACTCACTTCCCCCTTCAAAGCAGGAGAGATTGCTGAAATAGAGGGAATACAGAGAACATATACGGCACGCATAGACGCAATAAAGCACCTAAATTATTGGGATCGTCTCAAAGCCCTCCAAATGTACTCACTAGAAAGAAGACGAGAGAGATATCAAATAATATACACCTGGAAGATACTGGAGGGCCAAGTACCAAATCTACACAGTAAAATAACAACGTACTGGAGTGAACGACATGGAAGAAAATGTAGAATAGAACCAATGAAGAGCAGAGGTGCCATAGGCACAATCAGAGAACACTGTATAAACATCAGAGGTCCGCGGTTGTTCAACGTCCTCCCAGCAAGCATAAGAAATATTGCCGGAACAACCGTGGACATTTTCAAGAGGAAACTAGATTTATTCCTCCAAGGAGTGCCGGACCAACCGGGCTGTGGTGGGTATGTGGGCCTGCGGGCCGCTCCAAGCAACAGCCTGGTGGACCAAACTCTCACAAGTCGAGCCTGGCCTCGGGCCGGGCTTGGGGAGTAGACGAACTCCCAGAACCCCATCAACCAGGTATCAACCAGGTAAGAGGAGTACAGGTTGGATCACGATACACTCTGTCGGCTATCATCCCGATTGTCTCGTCCACAGGTACGTTGGTGAACAGTGATTCTACGTCCAACGAGGCTCTTATCCCTGTGGCCCGTGTGCCCCGCAGTAAGTCAACAAATTCCTTTGGAGACTTCAGGCTGAAGGCGCAAGGGACATAAGGAGTCAGCAGGCCGTTGAGTCGCTTCGCCAGTGTGTACGTGGGTGTGGGTATCTGGCTAATGATTGGCCGAAGTGGGTTTCCAGGCTTGTGTGTCTTGACATTTCAATACGCATATCCAGGTTTATATTCCCCACTTCGGCCAATCAATCAATGTTTCATCCGGATGAAACAATCAGGATGATAGTGGACAGAGTGTATCGTGATCCGGCCTGTACTCCTCTTGACATACCAGAAAACATTCTAAGGAAACTACTCCAAGCTTGGACTAAAGAGGCACCCTTCTTGAGCCCGGATGGGCACATGTATAAGCAAGTAGATGGGGTCGCCATGGGTTCTCCCCTGGGTGTCCTGTTTGCGAACTGCTACATGGGTACCATCGAACAAAAGGTCTTAGCCGACATGAACTTGAAACCGGCCATATACTGCAGGTATGTTGACGACATTTTTACACAGGTACCTGATGTCAGACATCTGCAGGCGCTGAAGGAGGCATTTGAGCGGAATTCTCTGTTGCGTTTCACTTACGAGATGGAGAAGGATGGGTAGCTGCCCTCTCTAGATGTAACAGTCAATGAAAGGAGCGGAGGTTTCCACACTGCAGTCTACACTAAGGAAACAAACATAGGAATGTGCCTCAATGCCAACAGTGACTGCCCAGACAGGTACAAGAGGAGTGTCGTTAATGCTTATGTCGACCGTGCTCTCAGCCACAGCTCAGGATGGAAGCAAGTCGATGAAGAACTCTGTAGGGTAAGGCAGGTCCTAGTCAACAATGGCTTCTCCAATGGTTTCGTTGAAGACATCATAAGAAGGAAGGTGAAACCCCATGCAACCTCTGAAGAGACAACTAACACAACACCTGTACCCCCTAATACACTATTTTACAGGAACTTCTTTTCTACAGCTCATAAAACGGAGGAAAGGGTCCTAAAAGATATTGTTAATAGAAACGTTATCCCTACAGACAAAAATCAGAAGATACAATTGACGATCTACTATAAAACCAAGAAAACGGCCAACCTACTCATCAGAAACTCTCCAGACACAAAGCAGAACGCTTTAAAAGAGACCAATGTCGACTATGCCTTCAAATGCCCACTTGGGGAATGTAAGCCTCAAAGAATTCAGTATATAGACAAGACAACAACATCTCTTTCCAGGCGATTAATGATGCATAAGCAACAGGGCTCCATTAAAGAACATATAATGTCTTCCCATAACCAGACCATCACCAGAGAAGTCTTAACAAAAAACACGGAAATCATCGATAGATACAGCGATAGCAGGCGGCTAGATATCTGTGAGGCACTACACATTAAGAAGTCGACACCAGCAATCAACAGCCAATTAATGCACAACTATATTCTACCCACTTCAAGACTCCACACCAATATAGAAGCATCAAGAAATATGGGCCAATAGGCCTTTTGCAGTTACTTCCATTTTTCCCTTTAATTTACAAAATAATATACCCATTGTTTCGTGTTCTGTCTTGCGTTGAAAGTTTGTTTTCACCTCATCCAAAACTGATGTAACATATCACCTCACACAAATGCAGGTATAAAAAATCGAAGATGTTTAAGCTCTGTTCAGTTATAGTTGTGTGTGTGTAAACTAAAGTTTTTGAAAATGTAATAAGTTTTACGAAACGCGCTCAAGTGTCGCGTCAGACTAGAAATAAAAATGAATTTTGGAGAATTGATTTTTTCAGTTACCATCAACAGTGAAGAAAAATGTTAAAAACATTGAGAAAATTCGTGTTAGAATTATTAATCTTACTTTTTCGGTCATATTTAATAATATATGTCTACAGGAAAGACTGCTACCAAAATATACTAATATATATATATATATATAAATATATATATATATATATATATATATATATATATATATATATATATATATATATATATATATATATTTATTTATATATATTTATATATATATATGACAGTGTCAGACCACGGAGGAAGAATTGAAACATATCAATCTGTCAGAAATGCTTACCAAATTGATTGGGAGATGGCTTCTTCAATAACGAATTGAAAAATCACTTATCTGGAACACAATTGAATCTGCTTTGATACAAATTACAAAAGAAAGTAATTTGAAATTAGCAGGGGTTTATATAACTTAGATCCATTTTCGATAGATCAACTAGAGGGCGATTTGAGTAGGAACATTGATACACATTTCTCACCAATGCATTTTAAATATTTGCTATCTCTTGTTATTATTATCAATATATGGGCTTATTGGTGGGTATGAATAGGAGCTGCATCGTATGTGCCAATAGGCGTTCTGTAGTGCTTATGCGGCTCATATATGTGAACAGCTAATTTCCATTCATTTGTACCTCACCTCACTCCACCACTCTCTCCTCAACCCTGCCTACATATGTCCAATACTTGACCTGTATATCACTCCTTCTGAAGATGTATTAATATACGAAAGTACTTAAGGAAATTTCTGTTTCAATTCTTCCTCTGTGGTCTGACACTGTCACATTTGTAATCACGTGTATATTTTTCGTGATTTACACCCACACACCCACATGTGTGTGTGTGTGTGTAATGATTATATATATAATAATATATATAATATATATTTATATATATACATGTATATATATATATATATATATATATATATATATATATATATATATATATATCATATATATATATATATCATATATATATATATATATATATATATATAT
>NC_091185.1:10426383-10528883 GCF_040958095.1 Procambarus clarkii
CATTTATGAAAACTGTAAAGTAAAATCTTAAAGTCTAGATCTAATTAACTATAAATATAAATCTATGACTGAATGTAAACACAGCCAAGTACAATATTCATGTTAGCACCATGTAATATAACTCAGATTAAGTAAAAATCTCCAAGTTAATTTTATATCAAATGAAATATTAGAGAAAGAGAGAGAGAGAAAGAAAGAGAGAGAAGGAGAAAGAGAGAAAGAAAGAGAAGGAAAGAAAGAAAAGAAAAAGAGAAAGAAAGAAAGAGAAAGAAAAAGAAAGAGAAAGAGAAAGAAAGAAAGAGATAAAGAAGGAGAGAGAGAGCTGCTGAGACAGTCTGGGATCATGCTGAGATTAGTCTGACGTACGTTACAAGCAGTTATTGTTACTTAAAACTAAAACAAGTAAAATTTCCTGAGTATACATAACACTAGTTTTTCTATGACTAAAAATAAAAACCTATTATTCATTTATGAAAAGTAGTAGACATCTTCTGCCTCGATCATCTTGTATTTGAAGGGTAGTTTCCCCTGAAAAGATATTAACATATAAATTAATTAATTAAATTAATTATTTGTTTATATAAATTACACACAAACAAACTATCCGATCCGATTTGCCTAATAAGGTCCGATTTGCCTAATAAGCCAGGTTTTTATGAATTAATTGTTTTTCGACTACCTAACCTACCTATCCTAACCTAACCTAACTTTTTCGGCTACCTAACCTAACCTAACCTATAAAGATAGGTGAGGTTAGGTAGGGTTGGTTAGGTTCGGTCATATATCTACGTTAATTTTAACTCCAATAAAAAATAAATTACCTCATACATAATGAAATGGGTAGCTTTATCATTTCATAAGAAAAAAATTACAGAAAGTATATTAATTCAGGAAAACTTGGCTTATTAGGCAAATCTGGCCTTATATAGTAGGCCGAGTACGACGTTCTGGCTACTAGGTACAACATATATATATATATATATATATATATATATATATATATATATATATATATATATATATATGTCGTACCTAGTAGCCAGAACTCACTTCTCAGCCTACTATTCAAGGCCCGATTTGCCTAATAAGCCAAGTTTTCCTGAAATAATATATTTACTATAATTTTTTCCTTATGAAATGATAAAGCAACCCTTTTCTCTATGTATGAGGTCAATTTTTTTTTATTGGAGTTAAAATTAACGTAGATATATGACCGAACCTAACCAACCCTACCTAACCTAACCTAACCTATATTTATAGGTAAGGTTAGGTTAGGTAGCCAAAAAAAGCTAGGTTAGGTTAGGTTAGGTAGGTTAGGTAGACGAAAAAACATTAATTCATGAAAACTTGGCTTATTAGGCAAATCGGGCCTTGAATAGTAGGCTGAGAAGTGAGTTCTGGCTATTAGGTACGACATATATATATATATATATATATATATATATATATATATATATATATATATATATATATATATATATATATATATACTGTAACCCCCACGATTATCCGGGATTCGAACATCTAGAAAACGCCCTTATATAGCCAAAATCGTGATTGGATAAAGTTATCTGAATATCCGGCTAAAATGGCCACAGGAGTCGGATAAATGCTGGTTTAGCCAGATAAAATGCTGCCAATGTTAGACTATCCGGACAGTCAGCCGGATAATCATGGAATTGTCCATATATGAAAACCATGAGGCGGGCTGTACTGTATTAATCCCGTCTGCCTGTGGCTCGAGGTGCATGGTGTAGGAGGGGGTGGGGTGGGTGGGTGGTGTCGGGAGAGAGGGAAGCATTGGGAGGGACCACTTGGGGGGAAAAGGGGGGGGGGATGGGGAGTGGCCTATACACTACAGTACAGGAATTACCATCGATTTTAGAATAATTCATCATAGCCAAAGTAAAAACAAATACTAGTAATTATGTAATAAAAAATAACATACAAGTTTCCTAAAAACAATTTGCACAGGCTTAAGTTTCCCTCAATTTTTATTTTTCCTGCTGGCGGCCTACATAACGTGCCTCCTCCCTGCCCTGACTGGACCCGTCCAGGCCTGGTCAAGCCATGTGCTCTCTACCCTCGTGTTACACCACACTGCCGTGCCATTAGTGAAATAATTTTTTAAATAACTCTTTTATTTTCATAGTAACTTTGAACATTTGTGGCCAAGACTATGTTTGGTAGCAGCATGAATCGTTCTGGAGGTGTTAAGAGGAAGAAGGTTGTTCTAACACTTAAGGACAAGCTACGTGTTATACAACTTTGTGAAAATGGCCGGTCGACTTCAAGTGTTGCCAAGGAATTTAATATAGGCACTGTGGTGTTTGTGTGTTACTGAGGAAATCTTGGTTGTAGGGTTGATATAAAGCCATTGCTTGGTTATTGACTTTAATACTTATAAACAATTACATGACTAGTAGTTACCAAGCAAGGCGGGCGTCCTGTACGCTCTTTGTTTTTTTCTCCCGGCATCTGAGCCACAACACATACAAACGGATGGTACCGTTTTCTATGAACATGACATCCCTCCTTTTCTTTAAAAAGAATGAATACAGGATGTCTACCATGCTTGTAGTACAAAGCAAAGTTATTGAGACAAAGTGAGTTATTTACATATCAAGAGATATTGCATACATTTAACATTAATTAAGCACACAAAGAATTTAAACAACTTAATCTTTTCCACAAAAGATTTCAATGTTAAAAATACATATGCAATGTTAAACAAACATGAAAGAAACTGTAATACAAAGTTACAAAATATTGAATGAGAGATCTGCATTATTCAAACAATATTAAATTTAGTTTAGCATAATAAGTAAATACTTTGTATTACATAGGAACACAATTAATCATCAAATCGTGTAGGGCGTTTAACATGACGTTTAGGACGAGAGTCCCCAAATACAATAACATCCCTTGATGAACTGTTTATTGAGTTATAACTCATTTTTTCTTTTACCTTTGCACGACTTTGCACTTCATCATTTTCTACACTAGTTGGAATCACTTTGAAATAGGCCATATTACGTGTTATACTATGATTATTACTCGCTGTTACCAGTTCCTTTTACACTAATCACTTTATATGGTTTTGTATCATACGGCATATCTAGCTTTCCCTCTTTTTTCTTTTTAACTAGAACAGTGTCTCCAACCTTTATGAATTGTTCCTTTGCACGTTGATCATGAGGAATTTTCATTTTGCCCATGGCTAGTGCATCCTTCTCAGTGAGACGTTTATCCGTTATCACGGCTGGCATGACAGGTAGTGTGATCCTCATAGGACGTCCAAATAAAAGTTTGCCAGGCGACTTGCCCAGTGTTCCATGTGGTGTTGCACGGTAGTTCCTGAGAAAAGCATACATAGCTTGTTTCCAGGATCGTCCTTCGGCATGAGCACAGCGTACCGCTTTCATGAGAGGTTGCATGAATCTCTCGACTTCTCCATTTGCTTGAGGATGTAGTGGCATCACACGGCGGTGTTTGAATCCAATATGCTCAGAAAAGTTGACGAAGTCTTGTCCATTGAATGGCGGTCCATTGTCCGTCTTGACAACTTCAGGAATGCCAAAGTTTGAAAAGATCTTGTCGAGTTTCGGGATGACAGCCTTTGCAGATGTGGAAGTGATGATTTCTACTTCTGGATAATGTGAGTGATCATCAATGACTACCATCAAGTACTCTCCAGTTGGTAGCGGTCCCCAGAAGTCCATCGATACTTCAGTCCATGGTGCAGCAGGTAGTGGTGAAGGTTGTAGAGGTGTTGGTCTTGAAGTATCCACTGCAGCTTGGCAAGGGACACAGGCATTATGCATGTCCTTTGCTTGACGATCAATGCCAGGAAACCACACCTTTTCTCGTAGCAGCTGTTTGGTCCTAACATACCTTGGTGTCCTTGATGTGCAAGCTTCAGAGCACGTTGCTGGAGAACAGCTGGAGTGACGATACGAGTACCTCGCAGCACGGTATCGCGTTATTGCGTAACACTAAATTCTGTCTGGATGCGTTCAAGTGGTTTGAATGCATCTTGGTCAACTCCTGAGGGTGGGATTCGTGGAAACTTTTTCTTAGTCAATGCATCCACTGTTGCTTGCAGAGTTGGGTCCTCTACGGTTGCAGTACGGATTTCATCAAGAGTGAGAGCTTTAGGGACTGTATCACAGGTTACAGAGTGTATATATTCCTCGGCAACTTGAATTACATCTGGGTTGATGTGCAGATGAACTTTGCTATCAGTAGAACAATCTATGGGTTCAAATCAATCAAAAAATTCAGCAACAATAGGATCAACATTGCTTGCAGATTCCACTGCTACAGCATTAGAAAGCTGAAGTAGCCCCAATTTGGTTTAAGTCTTGTAACTGAGTAGAGACTCCTTTGCATTCCTAACAACATGGAATGTAGTAGTGAGCATTGCATTCTTTGACTTAATCTCTGCAGTGAAAGTTCCAATCACTGGCAAGGCTACCTTTGAAGCATAGGTAGTGGCTTTGCCATTGTAGTTTTCAAGCTTTGGGAACTGTTTTTTAAATTTTTCATATTGGCACTCAGCAATGGTGTCAATGTTTGATCCAGAGTCAATGAGAACTTTGAGACAAATACCAGCAATGTATACAATAGTCTCTGGGTCGTTTGGAAGATCATTCCATTCTGTGATTGCTTGTACTCCATAAGTGTAATCACATTCACTGTCAACTGAGACTGGTTGTAATGAAATGTTGTCTTGTACATCATTAACATTTTGGATATGAGGTGCAATATTGTGTTTATCACCTCGACCCCTATGACCTGATCCTCGTACAGTGCTTTTATTCACTGACTGTGGTTTCTTGAGTGTGGAATGACACATAGCACCAAAATGACCTAGTTTTTCACACTCATAGCACTTCTTACCTTGAGCAGGACAAACATTACCTTGGTGTGGGTAGTCTCCTCCACAATTGTAACATTTATTGTTGACATCCTCTGATGTGAGTCGTTGTGGCTGCTTGAGTCTTGTTCCATGACTCCAGGTGTGATGTGGTTCTCGGCTCAATTTACTGTTAGGTTTGGCATGATATCTTCTTTGATTACGATGTCCTCCCTGAACCTTACATACCTCATCACTGTTAGTAACAGTGGCAGAACCGTTGTTGGCACTGCACTCCATGACACGAGCATCACGTGCAGAATCTTCCATTCGACGAGCAATATCCAGTATCTTGGTAAGAGAACTGTCATCATCAACAAGTTCTAGAGCTCTTCGACGAAGACGTGTAGATGTGCATGTTTCAATTATTTGCTGTTTGATTTCTTTGTCAACATCAGCAAACTCACAATGGGCTGCTAAACCCTGCAGACGTGTGTGGTATTGATCAACGGTTTCATTAGAGAGTTGTCTAGCTCTCCTGAAACGCATAATTTCCATTGCAGTATTTTGTCTTGGTTTGAAATGTTCTGTTAATTTGGCTTTGGCAATGTCATAATCTTTGGCACCACCAGTGTCGTTCAGTGTGTCAAAGATGTCACAAACTCTATCACCTGCATAATGCAGTAGAAAGGCACGCTTTCTTTCAGCACTTTTGATGTCAGAAACTATCAACAAATTTTCAAACCTTTTAAGCCATTTGACCCACCTCTGTGACACGTTTGTCTGGTCACAGTCAGGATCAAATGCAGGAAACTGAGGTATATTTGCCATTTTTACTGAATAAATTTAAACTTATCACTTAAATGTTCCTCAGAATATTAAACACTTACTGCACTGTATATGTTAGTTATGAATTCACTGTAGTTACTTTAATTTTGCAAAGCACACAAGCATTTTAATGCAAAAGTTCACAGCAGTGCACAATATAGCAGCAACTTATGTCTTACCTAGCCCTTGTGTACATGTGTTGTTGCTACTTACAGCAGCACAGCAGTTGTCAGCAGTTGGCACAGCAGTTGTTAGCAGTTGGTACAGCAGTTGGCAGCAGTTGGTACAGCAGTTGTCAGTTTACAGCGTGAAAAATTGTAGCACATAGCGCGTTTCATATACAAAACATCGGGTTTTGTATACAGCATCAAAGCGTCGTTTCGTACACAGCGTCGGCAGATTTCTCAGTACACAGCTTCAGTCAGCACATAGCATTGGTTAGCACATAGCATTGGTTAGCACATAGCTTGGGTTAGCACACAGCATCAGTTAGCACACAGCATTGGTTAGCACACAGCATTGGTTAGCACACATCATTGGGTATGGTGCTCACAGACAGCTTCTCTTCCTCATCCGGGCGAGACAGCTGCTTCTCTCTCGTTTTTTTAAGCTGAACAAATACCTACGTTCACAGTTCATCTTCGTCGTCAGTGTGGTGTTTGTGTGTTACTGAGGAAATCTTGGTTGTAGGGTTGATATAAAGCCATTGCTTGGTTACTGACTTTAATACTTATAAACAATTACATGACTAGTAGCTACCAAGCTTGGCGGACGTCCTGTACGCTCTTTGTTTTTTTCTCCCGGCGTCTGAGGCACAACACACACAAACGGATGGTACCGTTTTCTATGAACATGACATGCACTAGTACTGTTTCTGATATAAGGAAGCAAAAAGAGAAACTTATGAAATTCATTTCAACCTGTGAAAGTGAAGGTGCAAGCACTAACAGAGGGTGTGGTAGAAAGACTATGAAAACTTTTACGCATGTACATTTGGATGAGGCTGTGTACAAGTGGTTTGCTCAGCACCGCACAGCTGACATGACAATTCGTACCCAGAAATACAAAATGCTGCAAGCCGGTTTGCTGCAAGCCTTGGAATAAAGGATTTCGAAGCGAGTGAAGGGTGGGTTGCAAGGTTCAAGGGTAGGCACAATATTGTGAAGAGGAAAATTGTTGGTGAAAAATTGAGTGCAGATGAAAGCAGCGTAGAACCATTTAAACAGAAATTAAGAGCATACATTGTGGCAAATAATTTATATTCGTATCAAATTTATAATGCAGATGAAACTGGGTTGTATTGGAGGAGTTTACCAGAAAAAACTCTAGCAATGAGGAGTGAGGGTTGTGTGCCAGGACGTAAGGACAACAAGGACAGGCTCTCGGCCATGATGTGTGTGAATGCCGACGGCACAGACAGAATCACGTGTGCAATTGTTGGCAAATCTAAGAAACCAAGAGCCTTGCAACATTGCATGGACAGACTGCCAGTCAAATATTATAGCTCACAAAATGCATGGTTTACACAAGAGATCTTTCTTTCCTGGTTTCATGACGTGTTCTGCAGGGAAGTTCGTAACTATCAAGTTAAGAAACTCTAAGTAAGGACAAGCGAAGTTCGGGCTTTGCTGCTGCTTGATAATGCGCCTGCCCACCCCAAAATTGACACGTCACAAGATGGCAAGATAACGTGTATGGCACTTCCTCCTAACACAATCTCTCTCATTCAGCCTATGGATCAAGGAGTTATCTGTGCCACGAAGAGGTTGTACACCAAAAAGATACTAAACGAAGTTTTGGTGGTTTTGCCTCTTCCGGAAGATATTGAACTCGATGTGGATAACAGGGCTAAAAAAAAACTTCAGGATTTGAAGAACTATACAATCAAGGAAGCCATCTATAACTGGGCCAAGGTGTGGAGTGAATTAAAGGAATCGACTTTGAAAAATTCCTAGAAAAAACTCCTCACATCTACGATCAGCAATGAGGAGGATGCAGAAATGGATTTTGAAGGATTTACAGATGAAATCCATGGAATGTTTAGAAATGCCGGCAAAAACTTAGAAAGACAGGATGTGGTTGATTGGCTTGAAAAAGATCCCAATGACCCAGGATAGGTGTGATGAGTGAAGACGAGATAGAATATTTGAAATTAATCTTATGATGGGACTAAAGCTGCTGCGTGATAACAAAAACAACATTGTGTCAGTTGCACTGTTAGAACACATACGAAATGGAACTAGCGCGTCTAAATGGATTCAAAGAACTGCCACTCATATTAAAATGATGGGAATGCACGATGTATATACAGATGAAAGAGTACAGCACTTCCTTCCACCCTGGCAGATAGTACCTTTTGACATCCTGACCCCTGCATACCCCACCAAGAAACTAATCACAAGCAACCCTCATGCTCAGCTTGCTGCTAAATTAAGCACCATAGAACACATTCACAATATACAAGCTGAAAACAACATTGCACAGACCATATACACTGACGGATCACTCAATACAGCTACAGGGAGGGCAGGAAGTGCTGTTATTGCTCATCAGCCCGATGGCAGCACAATTCAAAGAAATATCCGAATTAGTAACTGGGCGTCCACAATGCAAGCCGAGTTGGTAGCGATACTGGTAGCACTCGAAATTATTGACAACACTGAAGTAGACAGCATAATTATTTCTGACTCCCTATCCTCACTACGAGCAATAAACAGTTTGCAATCAAGTAATAACGTGCTTGTCTTGGAAGCTAGACATAGATATGTAAGAATACTTAGCAAGAGGGTAAATATAAAAATGTTGTGGATTCCTTCTCACATTGGCATGCAGGAACATGACAAAGTTGACGCCCTTGCTAAGGCTGCAGTAAATAAAGACAGTATTGAATGGAATCTTGAGTTATCAAATAGGTCCCTTAAAAGTGTCATTAGACGAGAACTCCTAGATGGATTTGAAGAAAGTAGAACAGTGCAAACTGGAACTAGTAGGTCCATTGTTCATCACAATGAAATGTGTGAAGTAAAACATGTGTATGGCGCAAGTAACAAAGTCAGTAGACTAACAGATGTTGTCACAGCTCGTATAAGACTTGGCTACAAGTATCTCTGGCAGTTCGGCTTGTATAGGGATCTAGATAGGGATTAACAGAAACTTGGCTAAATAAAGACTATACCCAACTCTACAACTTAGCTGGTTATAAAGCCATTCATAACTGTAGGCCTAATAAAAAAGGTGGTGGCACAGCTATATATTACCGAGATACATTTATCTGCAACAGTGTTATTAGTGACAGAGATGAATACTGTGAATATACTTTTGCTCAGTTTACAATTAAATCCCTTAAATCCTCTTTGACTATTGGAGCCATCTATAGATTTCCCAATACTAACATAGCTTCTTTCTCAGACAACCTAAGGAATCTTATTATAAACAACAATCTCAACAAAAACCACGTCATTCTGGGAGGAGACTTTAATATTGACCTGGGTCAACAAAATTGCTCTCAAGTTGACTATTTCCTTAACAGCATGAACTCCTGTATGCTAATCCCCACAATCACCAAACCTACCCGAGTCCCTCAAACATCAGCCACTACCTTGGACCACATATGGACAAACATAACAGCTCCCCTTGTATCTGGTATAATCTACGACAGAACAACTGACCACTATCCTACCTTTCTCATAGCGAACATGGACATAACACCACCAAAAAGCAAGAAACTTTCATTTAGGCTACACAGTGAATCAGCTTTAGACAATCTTACAGAGGCACTTCACAATATTAACTGGGATTCTGAATTCAATAATACCCATGATATAAATTCATTAGCTAACCTCTTCCTCTCCAAAACTCTAAGCCTCTACAACCTTCATTGTCCCCTTCTTACCAAGCAAGTAACTGACAAAAGATTAAACAATCCATGGCTCACAAGTGGCATTCTCAACTCAATCAACAAGAAACATGAATATGAAAAGAAAGTTAGGATTGGCCTAGTTTCAAAGGAAGTAGCTAAAAGGTACTCATCAATGCTTACCAGTATCATAAGAAAGGCAAAACTTGCGTATTATGTGAATAGATTCAATGAAGCAAAAGGCAACATGAAAAACACTTGGAAAACTATCTCTAGTATCCTAGGAACTAAACAACACTCACATAACCAAATAAAACTCTACAAGGATGGGGATATACCGTCAACTGATTTAGAAATGGCAAATGAATTTAATAGTTTCTTTTCATCGGTTGGTGCTAATCTTGCCAGTAAAATCCCACAGACTCAGACACATATTAACACATATCTCTCAGGCAGCTATCCAAACTCTCTTCTCCTTTCACCAATCAGCCCGGCAGATGTTGTGTCCATCATACACTCTCTAAAAACCAAGGCGGGGAACACCAGTGAAATTCCGTCCATTGTGTACAAGAGAGCCTCCCATGCCCTTGCCCCACCCATAGCACTACTGTTCAACAAATCTATAGAGTGTCACACCTTCCCTGATATCCTCAAAAAAGCAAGAGTAACGCCAGTCCATAAAGGAGGCAATCCGGCGGACATAAACAATTATAGACCAATATCAAATCTACCCATTCTATCAAAAATATTTGAAAAAATTATTTACAAACAGCTCTATTCCTACCTCGTAAAATTCGACATACTCAGCCCCTGCCAGTTTGGCTTCCGGTCCCAAAAGAGCACCAACGATGCAATCATTAGTCTCCTTGACATTATCTACTCAGCCCTTGACAAAAATGAGTTTCCGATTGGACTCTTCATTGACCTAAGAAAAGCCTTTGATACTGTTAATCACAACTACCTCTTACTTAAACTCCAGCATTATGGAATCCGAGGCCTTGCCCTTGACTACATCCGATCCTATCTTAGTGACAGACACCAATATGTAACCATCAATGATACAACTTCTTCCACTCTACCAATTACCGTTGGAGTGCCACAGGGCAGCATCTTAGGACCTCTTCTATTTCTTATATATATAAACGATCTGCCTAATGTCTCTAATATTCTCAAACCTATACTGTTTGCTGACGATACTACTCTTATCTATTCAAACCTCAACCCACATACACTAAATAATGTTGTGAATAATGAATTAAAAAAAGTCCACTTATGGATGTCAACGAACAAACTAACATTAAACATCGAAAAGACTTACTACATCTTATTTGGAAGCAAATCATCAAATGCAATTCAGCTACAGATAGACAACATCAACATCAGTAATAAAAATGATGGCAAATTTCTTGGCCTATTCCTAGACAAGAGACTCAACTTCAGCACCCACATTCAACACATAACTAAGAAAGTCTCTAAGACAGTTGGTATACTCTCCAAAATCAGATATTATGTTCCTAACTCTGCTCTCCTCTCACTATATTATGCACTAATCTACCCCTATCTTAATTATGGTATCTGTGCATGGGGGTCTACCACTGCAAACCACCTTAAGCCCATCATCACACAGCAAAAATCTGCTATCAGAATAATAACTAACTCTGCTTTCAGACAACACTCAGTTCCATTGTTTAAATCCCTAAACTTGCTAAATATTAACTCCCTCCACACATTCTCTTGTGTCAACTACATTTACAAAACCCTGTTCTCAAATGCAAACCATGCTCTGAAACTCTCCCTGGACAGATGTAATAGGACCCATTATCACCACACCAGAAATAAATATCTCTTTGATATTCCCCAGGGTCAAACTTAATCTGTGTAAACACTCTATGCAAATTAAGGGACCTAGTCTATGGAACTCACTCCCTAGTGAATTGAAAAACTGTAAAACTTTTGCCTTATTTAAAAGCAAAACCAAAAAGTACCTAACTTCATCTTCTTAGTTTCCTACACTGAGCTTTAAATTTGCTCTGTACCTAGTGTTACCCAATCTCCTAATTTTTATGTAATATCAAACAACCTTATCATTGTGTTCATTGCTGTCTTCTTCTATGTGCTAGCCATATGCTGTATTGTGACTACCAATTTTTGTCAACTACCATTCAAGCTGTCATTGCAACCAATCTTATATTGTTTCTGCTGTATTGTGCCTACCAATTTTTTGTCAACTACCATTCAAGCTGTCATTGCAATCAATCTCAGCTACCTATGTGCTTTAATATACTGTACCTACAATTTTCTCTCATCTTTTTTTCATTTCATGTAATCTGTTATCATTTTTTTGTCTATAATTTTTGCAAGTATTTACCTCCTTAAAATTTTCTTAGATTAAGGACCTGCCCGAAACGCTGCGCGTGCTAGTGGCTTTACAAGACTGTAATTACCATATTTGTATCCTCACATTCCTTATGTACATTCTTGTATATGCATAAATAAATAAATAAATAAATAGATGAAGTACAGTGTAAAGTGTGTGGACATAGGCAGGGACACACACTCGAACACTATATCTTGGATTGTTGTAAAATTGAGCCTTTTAGAGATAAATCTAAGCTCACTCTGTATGATATGGCAACATATCTTATTACCATGGATAAATTACCTGAAATCCTTGCACTGTACCCACATTTTGCTTCCAGTAGATGAACGACATATGAGATTCAGAAACAAGTAGTGTATTGTGAGGACTAATAATAAACAGAAGCTCCCCTATGACTCTGTAATATCCTCATTGACTATTATGTATTAACGACAAGACCTACCATTAATGTATGATGACTTACTGTAAATATGTAGCTCTTGTAATAGCACTTTCTCTGTAACTAGCTGACATTGTATCTATAAGGTGTGAAGGACTGAAGAAATTGTTTATGTAATAATCTAAGATGAGGTCTGATAAAGACCTTTTGTGCCCTCTGTAATGCTTTTGCGCTACCGCTCACAGGATGAGTATGGGGTGCACAATAAACTAGCCGCCTTCGGCGGCAACAATCAAATCAATCAAAGTGAAGACGAGATTCTCCAGTCTGTTACTGGTGAGATCGATGTAGAGATACATAGCTGCGACGTAGCTATGAGGATGAAGGGGATGTTCCCTCCATTCTGGATGTTATATTTACAAGGAAAGAGGAAGAGATATTTATCATTCAGTACCTCCCTCCCTTGGGTAAAAGTGACCATGTCTTTTTGGGAATAAAGTATGCAATGCATTATAATCTGGAAAAAAATAGGCTTGAAGCAGTTGAAAAACCTCATTCGTGGAGAGGTCATTATGGGGGAACTCAGATATTTCCTTAAGGAACTTGACAAACACTTGCTGTTAGGACATGAAGTAAATGAGATGTATATCAAGTTTGTAAAATATATGATAAAGGCAATACAAAATTTATACCAAAGGAGAGATGCAGAACTAGGAAAAGGGGATTTGTTTGTAGATGTCATCTGGATTTTTCAGAGTTTCAGAGATATTTTCTATTTTGATAAAAATACAGGTATGTATAATGTTAATGTATTTTGATAAATGAACTTTCCTGTCTACATAGGTAATGATTCCAAAGATCATCCTTCCTTTCCTCCCTGGAATCTGGATGTAGCAGGTGCTCAATTGTCAAAAGCGAAAAATTTGGTTTGTCATCCGAATGCACCATTTCGGTAAATTTTGTAAACCTTATAAAAATAGTAAATGGCACTTTTTTAGCAAAATCATTAAAAGATATATATATATATATATATATATATATATATATATATATATATATATATATATATATATATATATATATATATATATATATATATATATATATATATATATGTCGTACCTACTAGCCAGAACGCACTTCTCAGCCTACAATTCAGGGCCCGATTTGCCTAATAAGCCAAGTTTTCCTGAATTAATATATTTTCTCAAATTTTTTTCTTATGAAATGATAAAGCTACCCATTTCATTATGTATGAGGTCAATTTTTTTTTATTGGAGTTAAAATTAACGTAAATATATGACCGAACCTAACCAACCCTACCTAACCTAACCTAACCTATCTTTATGGGTTAGGTTAGGTTAGGTAGCCGAAAAAGCTAGGTTAGGTTAGGTTAGGTAGGTTAGGTAGTCGAAAAACAATTAATTCATGAAAACTTGGCTTATTAGGCAAATCGGGCCTTGCATAGTAGGCTGAGAAGTGCGTTCTGGCTACTAGGTACGACATATATATATATATATATATATATATATATATATATATATATATATATATATATATATATATATATATATATATATATATATATATATATATATATATATTGGTGTATACTGGCAGCAGGTTTTCTTTCAAACATGTTTCATTGAATATGACCGCATATTCTGTATTTATTATTTTCTGGTTTAGGGCTTCTATCCCTCTAACTATTTTCTTAGCATCAGGGCTTAATTGGAATAGGAGTTCTGAACAGAACTCCTATTCCAATTAAGCCCTGATGCTAAGAAAATAGTTAGAGGGATAGAAGCCCTAAACCAGAAAATAATAAATACAGAATATGCGGTCATATTCAATGAAACATATATATATATATATATATATATATATATATATATATATATATATATATATATATATATATATATGTATATATATTTATATATATGTCGTACCTAGTAGCCAGAACGCACTTTTATGCCTACTATGCAAGGCCCGATTTGCCTAATAAGCCAAGTTTTCCTGAATTAATTGTTTTTCGACAACCTAACCTACCTAACCTAACCTAACCTAACTTTTTCTGCTCCCTCACCTAACCTAACCTCTAAAGATAGGTTAGGTTAGGTAGGGTTGGTTAGGTTTGGTCATATATCTATGTTAATTTTAACTCCAATAAAAAAAAATTGACCTCATACATAATGAAATGGGTAGCTTTATCATTTCATAAGAAAAAAATAGAGAAAATATATTAATTCAGGAAAACTTGGCTTATTAGGCAAATCTGGCCTTGCATAGTAGGCTGACAAGTGCGTTCTGGCTACTAGGTACGACATATATATATATATATATATATATATATATATATATATATATATATATATATATATATATATATATATATATATATATATATGTATATATATGCAACAATGATCACAAAAACACTGATCCAAGTATGCAGAATAACCACATGTGAAAAATAGAAAATGCTTAACGCGTTTTCAGGTAATTCGCCTTCATCAGAGCAAAGTAGAATCAATTTTCTACTTTGCTCTGATGAAGGCGAATTAGCCGAAAACGCGTTAAGCATTTTCTATTTTTCACATGTGGTTATTCTGCATGTATATATATATATATATATATATATATAAAATATATATATATATATTTTATATATATATATATATATATATATATATATATATATATATATATATATATATATATATATATATATATATATATATATATATATATATGTCGTACCTAGTAGCCAGAATGCACTTCTCGGACTACTATGCAAGGCCCAATTTGCCTAATAAGCCAAGTTTTCCTGAATTAATATATTTTCTCTAATTGTTTTCTTATGAAATGATACAGCTACCCATTTCATTATGTATGAGGTCAATTTTTTTTTATTGGAGTTAAAATTAACGTAGATATATGACCGAACCTAACCAACCCTACCTAACCTAACCTAACCTATCTTTATAGGTTATGTTAGGTTAGGTAGCCGAAAAAGTTAGATTAGGTTAGGTTAGGTAGTCGAAAAACAATTAATTCATGAAAACTTGGCTTATTAGGCAAATCAGGCCTTGCATAGTAGGCTGACAAGTGCGTTCTGGCTACTAGGTACGACATATATAATTAAATGTAAATTATTTTACCTTGCACCTAGATCCTCTGAGCCTGTATGGTGTGCGTTTCAGTACTTCGGAAATCTGGAACGATCTGGAATCTCTTATCTGCAATGAAACAATACATATTATTGCACTTACCAAACATGGATGAATGTAGAAAATAGAGAACTATTAGCTGAATATCAAATAAATGGATTTAATCTATTTCACACAGATATATTAGACAAGGAGGGGCAGTAGCCATGTATGTTAGGTAATATTTGAAATGTTGTACCGGGGAGCCGGTCGGCCGAGCGGACAGCAAGCGGGACTTGTGATCCTGTGGTCCTGGGTTCGATCCCAGGCGCCGGCAAGAAACAATTGGCAGAGCTTCTTTCACCCTATACCCCTGTTACCTAGCAGTAAAATAGGTACCTGGGTGTTAGTCAGCTGTCACGGGCTGCTTCCTGGGGGTGGAGGCCTGGTCGAGGACCGGGCCGCGGGGACACTAAAGCCCCGAAATCATCTCAAGAAGATAGTCTCAAAAAGACTACATTTCAACAGAAATGTGCCACACACCAGTCACAAGACTGAACCACGTCAAGGCCAAACGTGTAAATGAGAGCATGAATGAGTAAGAAACAATTTTTTAACACCATTAGGAAACCCTGCTTGTGTTTAAAATATTGTGCTGTTTTTATATACAGTATGTGTAGTGTTAAAGTTATGGTGAATGAATAGGTGTCTTGTATCTTAATAATTATAAATTTATTACCTACCGGTTGTTGATAGGAATAATGATATGACATGAACTTGTCAGGTTTTTCCTGCTTTTGGGCACGAACACTCAACACCCCCCTGGACCTATGAACACGAGAGGGTTGTGTTGATTGCCTGAAATTATTTAAATTGTTTAATGTATTGAATGGCATTTTTCAAGTTACAACATTTTTTAAATTACTGAACTAGGTTCTAGGCTAGGCTCATCTGTAAAAATTGAATATAATCAATAATATATCAGTGAGATATATATTTATCATTACCTAGTAGTAGTGAACACTAGGAAATAACATAAATCAGCTTTCTAAAGAGATGTTTAATACAACACACATGATTTGGAACTTATAACTGGGGAAAGTACTTTGCACAGAAGTCTTAAGGAGCCATTAGGAAACCCTGCTTGTGATTAAAATATTATGCTGTTTTATATACAGTATGTGCAGTGTTAAAGTTATGGTGAATGAATAGGTGTCTTGTATCTTAATAATTATAAATTCTGATTATAATTATAAATCTATAATTATATATTTATAATTATAATTATTTATAATTATAAATTATTTATAATTATAAATAATTATAAATCCTGATTATTCCTATCAACAACCTTCCGGTTGTTGATAGGAATAATGATATGACATGCACTTGTCTGGTTTTTTTCTGCTTTTGGGCACGAACTGTATGATTGTTCCGAGGCCACCAGCACAATGTGGTTTCCTGAAAAGTCAAAACAAACTCCTACATGCTAATTTTAGCTCTTATCTATATAAATAAAAATGGAAATGTTCATTTGTTCAAAATCGCTAATCTAGTAATCTAATCTAAGCTGGTACTAACCAGTACCAGTAGCCCTCTCACACCCCAGACACCAGTACCAGCCCTCACCTCCCCAAACAGTACCCAATTGTTCCTTACTCAACACCCCCCCCCCCCCTGGACCTTTATTATAGAAAAATAGAATCAATTAAAATAATAAAATAAAAATAAAAGTGTTTACTTATGATAATGCTATCGGTGGAACACAATATATTCTTCTTCTTGACAGAAGGTGCAGTTTGTATGAAGGGTTTGTCCTCCCCATGACGGCACTCTCGAGAAAATGGCCGCTGTGTTGATATTAGCGGCGGATGACGCTGTGATGTCACAGGTGTGGGACGCTTTGCGCATTACTCAATCGTTGCTTGAACCCATCATAAATAGTTCTGTTATTTTTATTATTTTATTTTTATTTATTTATACACAAGAAGTTACATAGGAGGTTAACAGAGAATATAGAAAATAAGTTGAATTAACATTCTTGTAAAGCCACTAGCACATAGCATTTCGGGTAAGTCTTTAAACTAACAATTTTTTTATAAAGTAACAGTAAAATTGATAAAAAATGTTAGCAGGTATTTTATAGCTTTCTTTACAGGTACAGATAATTTTAAGTAGAATAATTACAGTAAAATCAACAAAAATGTTTACAGGTAATTTGAAGAATTTTTGACACAAAAGCAGATCAGAATAATACACAATAATAACAATACACAATAAAGAAACAAGGATTACTAGTTACATGAGAATAGCATTTCAAGGTTATACATTGGTTCACTGAAGCACAATATGAGGATCATTTCAACGGAAAGTTTCAAGGAATAATGCAGTAGAAAATGCACTCAATACAACAACCATAATATCAGATGATATCTAAGATTACAATGTTAAAGTAATATGGCTTAGGTACAAGTATTGGGGGATTGAGTAGCACTACATACAGTGTGAAGTTAAAGCCCATGGTAGAAAACCATGAAAATGAAATTAGGTACTTTTTGGTTTTATTTTTGAATATGGCAAAAGTTGGACAGCTTTTCAAATCATTAGGGAGTGAGTTCCATAGACTAGGTCCCTTTATTTACATAGAGTGTTTACATAGATTAAGTTTGACTCTGGGGATATCAAAGAGATAGTTATGTCTGGTGTGGTGGGCATGTGTTCTATTACATCTGTCCAGGAAGAGTTTTAGAACAGGGTTTGCACTTAGAAAAAGAGTTTTATAAACGTAATTTACACAGGAGAATGTATGGAGTGAATTTATATTTATCATGTTTAGGGATTTGAACAAGGGAGCTATGTGTTGTCTGAAGGCAGAGTTAGTTATTTTCCTGATAGCATATTTTTGCTGGATGATGATGGGCTTGAGGTAGTTTGCAGAGGTTGAACCCCAAGCACAGATACCTTAAGAAAGATGGGGATAGATAAGTGCATAATAGAGTGATAGGAGAGCAGAGTATGGTACATAATATCTGATCTTAGAGAGTATACCAACTGTTTTAGAAACCTTTTTAGTTATGTGTTGTATATGGGTGCTGAAGTTGAGTCTCTTGTCTAAGTACAGGCTAAAGAACTTTCCATCATTTTTATTGCTAATGTTTACATTATCTATCTGAAGCATAATTGCATTTGCTGATTTGTTTCCAAATAAGATATAGTAGGTCTTTTCTATGTTTAGTGTGAGTTTGTTGGTTGACATCCACAAGTAGAATTTTTTTTAATTAATTGTTTACAACATTATTTAACATGAGTGGGTTGGGGTCAGAGTAGATGAGTAGTATAATCAGCAAACAATATAGGTTTAAGTATGTTAGAGACATTAGGGAGATCATTGATGTATATAAGAAACAGGATGGTCCTAGGATGCTGCCCTGTGGCACCCTTACGATAAGTGGTAGAGTGGGAGAGGTTATATCATTGATGGCTACATATTGGTGTGTGTTACTAAGATAGGATCGGATATAGTTCAGGGCAAGGCCACGGATTCCATAATGGTGGAGTTTAAGTAAGAGGTAGTTATGGTTAACAGTATCAAAGGCCTTTCTCAGGTCGATGAAGAGTCAAATTGAAAACTCACTTTTGTCAAGGGCTGAGAAGATTAAGTTAAGCAGACTAACAATAGCATCATTGGTACTCTTTTGGGAGCGGAAGTCAAACTGACAAGGACTTAGTATATTGAACTTTACAAGATTGGAGTAGAGCTGTTTGTAAAAAAAAAAATTACAATATTTGTGATAATATAGGTAGATTCGATATGGGTCTGTATTTATTTATGTCTGGCATGTTACCTCCTTTATGAACTGGCGTTACTCTTGCTTTTTTAAGGATATCAAGGAAGGTATGACACTCTAGGGATTTATTGAACAGCAATGCTATGGGTGGTGCAAGGGCATGGGAGGCACTCCTGTATACCATCGATGGTATTCCACTAATGTTCCTAGCTTTGGTTTTTAGCGAGTGAATGATGGACACAACATCTGTAGGGCTGACCGGAGAGAGGAGAAGAGAGTTTGGATAGCTGCGTGAAAGATATGTGGTAACATGTGTCTGAGTCTCTGGGATTTTTCGGGCAAGGTTAGCACCAATCTATGAAAAGAAGCTATTAAATTCAGTTGCTGTTTCAAGATCTCTTGCAGGTGTATAACCATCCTTGGAGATTTTTATCTTATTATGTGAATGTTGTTTAACTCCTAGGATGGTAGAGATGGCTCTCCATGTGTTTTTCATGTTGCCTTTTGCTTCTTTGAATCTATTCTCGTAATAGGAACGTTTTGCTCTTCTTATTATGCTGGTAATCACTGATGAGTACCTCTTAACTACTTCTTTTGCAACTAGGCCAATCCTAAGTTTTTTCATATTCAAGTTTCTTTTTGATTGCTTTAAGTATGCCATTAGTGAGCCAGGGATTATTTAACCTTTTGCCAGTTACTTGCTTGGTGAGGAGAGGACAATAAGTATAGTAAAGGCTTAGAATTTTGGAAAGAAAGAGGCTAGTTAACGAATTATTATCCTGTATATTGATAAATTCAGATTCCCAGTTTACATTGTGGAGGGCATTTGTGAGATTGCCTATTGCCGCTTCACATTGTAACCTAAAGGTAATTTTCTTGTTACCTGGTGATGTTATGGCCATGTTCGCTACAAGGAAGGTAGGATAGTGGTCAGTTGTTCTGTCAGTGATTATACTTGATGTAAGAGGAGCTGTTATGCTGGTCCATCAGTGATCCCGGGTAGTCGCAGATGTTTGAGTGAATCGGGTGGGCCTGATGATTGCGGGGATGAGCATACAGGAATTCATGCTGTTGAGGAAATAGTCTACTTGAGGGCTATTTTGTAGCCCTAGGTCAATATTGAAATCACCTCTGAGAACTATGTGATTTTTGTTGAGATTATTGTTTGTGATAAGGTTCCTCAAGTTGTTGTTGTATTTGTGTCTAGCTTCAGACACGAGCATGTTACAGTTATGTCTTAAAGAGTTGAGAGTAATTAAGGATGATAAAGAGTCACTTACAATTAATGTATCAAGTTTGGATACTTATACACATTTCAGTGCAAGGAGCAAGGCAAATAGTTTGGTCTGAAGGGTAGAGGCCCAGTTGTTTATACGGACTCCTCACTCAAATTATAAGTCATAGCCTATTGTCAGGACAAATGCACTTCCAGCTACACCCGTTGGGCGCTGTAGGAAACCTTCAGTGTATATGATTTGAGAGAGAGAATGCTCTGTGGACAGAGCATAAATATGGCTTAAGACGTTGAGCTTTGCCTCAAAACGAAGCTGGGACTAATCTTTAATTTGCTCCTCTGATGGAAAGGGAGGGATTAAAATTGAAAAGGGTGTAATTTCCTACAGTGCAGGAAAGTGCTATTGTTGTTATTGTTGTCTCTCTTGGTACAAATTATAAATCTGATACTTTCTGAGTTCAGTTCCAATTTTATTTATCCATTTGAAACAATGTTTACATTCAATAAATAAATTCTGGAGGGCTTCTTTGCAAGGGTTAGGATGAGCTAGCCTAAGCATTTTTATACCAACTTGACAGTTAATTTTAGTAACACGATAAACAACGCTCGGAATATTAAGTTCCTTTCTCATGTTAAGTATCTTTGTGGTAGGAGGGCAACCAAGGATTATCCCCAAGGCTTCGTTCTGCAATTTTTCAAGCCCTCCAAGCTTTCTTTCAGGATGCCTTAAAGTTAGTTTAATTCATTTATTATGCACCCCATACCCATCTTGTGGGCAGTAGTGGAAAGGGTTACAGAGGCACATAATGGGCTCAGGGACTGAACCCCAGAGTTCATTTAGCTAAGCAAGTTACAATCTTGATGAGCTAGTTACAAAATTCAGTATAAGTCGTCACATCAACAATGGGTTCGAGATCGACCACAAGTACAGTTTCTAAATTAAGCAACTGACATATGTGGAGAGCTAGTGTCACAATTTATATGTTTGTCCTGCACACCGCCCCCCATCCAGTGGGCAGCGGGGGATAGGTTACAATCACTTTTAGTTACTACCTAAAGTTAGCAAACTGGGGATATTTGGCTAAAATTTCTGCTACCAGATCATTTTGAATGAAATATTGACACATCGTTGGTACATTGGTTATAGAATTGTCTCTAAATTCACGTATCTTTTCGCACTCCATCACATAGTGACGGAGGGTGTGCGAATAATTTTGTTGACACAGTTTACATTTGGTCAGGTCTACATCTGCAGATAATGAGAATTCCCAGAGATACTTGTAACCGAGTGTAAGCCGAGCAATAGTAACATCTAGAAGTCTGCTGATTTTATTGGATGAACCATAGATGTGTGGCTCCTCTTGCATGATAGTAATGAACTATAGTTAATCCCCCCAAACACTTTCGCGTTTTGGGCAAGTGACCCACTCTCTCCAGTTTTTTTGGACATTCCTCGGTAGCGCGCAGAAATACTGTAAAGTGTATACTCTTTTCAACTTTGTCACCTTAATTCTCGTCCCATGTCTTTCATTTTGGTATCAATGCGTTCGCAATAGAATTCCCAACAGAACTATATGCATATAATGTCAAAGACAGCAGCGCGCTCCACCCGCCGACAAGATGAATGTACGCCAAGGGTACCAGAAAGAGAAAGCTGTGCCACCCTCAGGCAACTCTCATTACATTAGAGAGCGGGGTAATACTGAAAAGTGTATACCCTTTTCAACTTTGTTACCTTAATTCTCATCCTAGGTTTTTCAATTTGGTATCAATGTGTTCGCAATAGAATTCTCTACAGGACTAAAGGCATATAAACTCCAAAAGCCCGGCTTACCATCCGCAACAAACAGAAAAAGCGAGAGTGTGTTATCCGGGAGCGCACAAGAGCAATAAAATGTATACACTCTTTTCATTTTGGTCACCTCAACTGTCATTCTAGGTCTTTCATTTTGGTATCAATGTGTTCGCAATAGAATTCCCAACCGGAATATATGCATAAAATGTAAAAAAAAGCAGCGCACTCCACCCGCTGACGTGATGAAAACAGGCCGCGTTTCCCAGAATTCCAGTGCCTGGCCTTCAATTAGAGAGCGTGGTAATACTGAAAGTGAATACTCTTTTCAACTTTGTCATCTCAATTCTCGTCCTAGGTTTTTTAATTTGATATCAATATGTTCGCAATAGAATTCTCTACAGGTTTAAATGCATATAAACTCCAAAAGCACCGCGTACCATCCGCACAAAACAGAGAAAGTGAGAGAAAGTAACCCAGGGGTGCTCTAGTGCAATGTAATGTGTACACTCTTTTCACTTTGGTTACCTCAATTCTCGTCATATGTCTTTCATTTTGGTATCAAAGTGTTCGCAATTGTATCTGCTGGCATTTTACCCTTTGCTTGGACCTGAAGGGTTTTAGGCTCACCACGCTGCAATCTGATAGTACCGCAGGCATATACCCTATCTTCAAGCAGCAATTCACTCATTCAAACCGACTTATAGTAGTTATCAATATATAAATGGTAACCTTTGTTCTTCAGTAGTTCAAAGCAGGAAGACGTTGGCGCGCAGTTTTAAATCAGTCCCCCCAAAATTGGATAAAAACCTGAATTTTAGCAAATATTTAAAATTTTGATGCCATACTTCGTCATTAGTGGACATTTAGCAGCTAAAATTTTGACTCCATACTTTGTCATTAGTGGGCGAAAGTGTTAGAAGCCTGTTATATGAAGAAAGATTGTTAAAGCTTATATTACATTCTCTAGAAAGGCAAAGAATTAGGAGTGACATATGGTAGAGGTGCACAATGGGATGAATGGACATAACAAAGGGGACATTAATGGGGTATTAAAAGTAACAACACAAGACAGAACTCGAAACAAAGTGTAAAAATTGGAAAAATTTAGATTTACGAAAGAACTGCATGGGTAAATACACTGGGTTTGTACCTCAAGGTTCATGTATGCAATATTACAGAGTTCCATTTAACTCCCATGCATGTAATTAATTTATGTTATGTTTATGTTTTTACGTTAATTTTTTTTTTATTTGTTTGTATATTTTTAAAAGTAAAGCATGCTTACCGTCTTATTCCAAGTTTTATGATAACTTTACAAGGTTTAAAACATGAAGTTCAATATATTCTGGTTTTCATACAGGAATTATACGTTAATATAACATTATAATAATTTAATGATGTCCTGTAAATAATGTTATATTGACGTCATATAAATGTTATATTTATGTTATAAGAACGTAAATTGGATAGGTTTACATAAAGTAAACAAAAAAAACTAAATGTTGACTGAAAATTATTTATTCTTAAATATAAAGCATGAAAACATTATAATTCCATAGCAGTCACTATTATTTTTAATGAAATTTTACATAAATCTTAAAAGACTGTGTCTCAAGAATATATGATTTAGTTATATCCTTTGGTTTTTAAGAATGTCAGATATACGTATTTATATCAAAAGTTACAGTATTATCTTTGTGGCACCATTTAAAAACGTCCACAAACGTTCTGTGTTTGCTGGGTCTTCTCTACAAACAGAGGCTCTCCACCCTGAACACCTTCAGGTCCTCGTAGAATTGTCTACCAGGGTCCTCCACAGCTCTTCTGACTGCTACACCATGAAGTCTTCCTTAAGAGCAATGGTGCTTCACCACTGGTATCACAGAAGCATGTGAATCTTCCCTTCACTGCTCCTCTTTCCACAGTTTGAGATCCACCTCCTCACTAGTGGGCTCTGCTCTTCCACAGGGTTCAATATCCACTCCTTCGGCCTTGAAGTTCCATTCATTAACTTCTCCTCTGGCCTCAAAGTACTCCCATCAACTTCTTCCTCAGGACAAACCTGCCACCCATTTACATGCCAATAAAAATGTTCCTTCTTAAACATATAACTGAAATGAATCACACACAATAAACGTTTCACTTGACATCTCCCTGCTTTCTACATGCTGTGAGGTGACTCCCCCACATTTGGGCTGGTCCATTTTCTGCCATTCCTGGGAGCCTTCTGCTTTCAGGGCGACCCTCTCACTCAGTCGCCCACCAGCAGTCGGAGTGGATGGACGTCGCTCCGCTCTCCAGGACGTTCCTCTATCTCTACTCTCTTATTTTGGCCTTCTGCCTCATCAAAACATGCCTAACATACTCACAAACACTTGCTATGATCGCTGGGCATACGATCAAATACAGACAATCAATGTAAACTGGTTGAAAAAGGCTTTCCGCAGAGTTAGATATACAAGGGCGCTTGCTGGCCTCGGCGTCAGACGTTGACGAGCTCCTTAGGCCACCAAATTGCTATTTAAACTTCTGTACAGGGCTTCTTCCCTTCCAGAATCGAGCACGATGTCGTTCCCCAGGTTTCATACAAGAATGCTTGAATAATTCTCCTCTTGACGGAGCACGTAATCAGAGAATCTTCCTCTGCTACCAGGAGCTGAAAAACACTGCATCCTTCTTCCACGACGGCTGTTACTCGAGTAAAGTCAAGACCCCTGACATGAGCCTCATGCCATCCTTACAAACTTTTGACATCTCACGTCAAGCTGTTTATGTACATATTCATTCACTGCCCATGCTTTTAACTGTTTGCCAAATTTAATCGAATGTTTACTATATACATTCACAAGTCTATGTGTCTTTGACCTCTTATTTAGGTCAGGTCTTGCAGAATAACTCTCAAGGTATTCTCGTTTTTCAGCTACCTGGGATCATAACAGGTGATGGCATCCATGGGCTGTCAGTTGTTGTACCGGCGTCCGTGGGCTTTCAACTGTTGTGATGGCGTCCGTGGGCTGTCAACTAGTTGGGAGATTGACGACGAAGAACGTCCGCACACCTGGCAGGTGGCGCAAGATGAGATGCACCAGCTGCCAGGTGAATAATTAGGGGACGTTCACCGTCGTCAAGGGGGTAAGGAATGTGTTTAAGTTCCGCCCCTGAGGGTGTGAGAGGTGTTGGGGGAGGAGGTAGGAGAAGGGTAGGAGAGGGGTAGGAGAGGGGTAGGAGGGGGGTAGGAGGGGGTAGGATGGGGAAGGAGGGAGGGAGGGAGGGATGATGTGGAAGAGTAGTTAAGAATGGAGAAAGTGGAAGAGTGAATATGTAAAATTCTACGTTTAGTAACTGCCGCGTTTCAATAGAATGTAGTTGAGTGTTGTCCAATCATGGATGTGAAAGGAGATGTGGTCGGCTCCTCCCTTCCTATGGGTGGTAGTGGTCTCCTATGTGAGCGCCAATCAGCATCAAGCTCCTCCTCCCCGATCTCCTAGAAGGATTAAGCCTCGCCCCGCCATATTTGGTCAGAGTGTATTTAGCGTTTGGATAGAAAGTGTGTGATGATGACGATGGATGTTTGGGCAGAGAGGTGTGAGCTGTAGCATTGCCAGCAAGGTACTGAGGGTGTATACCTTACACAGGCATAGATAAGAGAGGAGAGAGGTCGACGGACAGGTAGGCAGAGAGACAGACAAGACAGACAGACAGACAGACAGACAGACAGACAGACAGACAGACAGACAGACAGACAGACAGACAGACAGACAGACAGACAGACAGACAGACGGACGGACAGACAGATAAACAGACAGACAGGCAGACAGACAGACAGGCATACTGACGGACAGACAGACAGACTAACAGACCACCACTACCTTCACCACCTTCCCTACCCTACACCACCTTCCCTACCCTTCACCACCTTCCCTACCCTTCACCACCTTCCCTACTCTTCAACACTTTCCCGACTCTTCACCACCTTCCCTTCCTATCACCTCCTTCCCTAACCCTTCACCACCTTCCCTACCCTTTACCACCTTCCCTACCTTTCACCACCTTCCCTACCCTTCACAACCTTCCCTACCCTTTACCACCTTCCCTACCCTTTACCACCTTCCCTACCCTTCACCACCTTCCCTACCCTTCACCCCCTCCCCTACCCTTTACCACCTTCCCTACCCTTCACCACCTTCCCTACCCTTCACCACCTTCCCTACCCTTCACCATCTTCCCTACCCTTTACCACCTTCCCTACCCTTCACCACCTTCCCTACCCTTCACCACCTTCCCTACCCTTCACCACCTTCCCTACCCTTCACCATCTTCCCTACCCTTCACCACCTTCCCTACCCTTCACCACCTTCCCTACCCTTCACCACCTTCCCTACCCTTCACCACCTTCCCTACCCTTCACCACCTTCCCTACCCTTCACCATCTTCCCTACCCTTCACCACCTTCCCTACCCTTCACCACCTTCCCTACCCTTCACCACCTTCCCTACCCTTCACCACCTTCCCTACCCTTCACCACCTTCCCTACCCTTCACCACCTTCCCTACCGGTGGAAGGGTAGGGAAACTCGCCTTTCGACAAACTAACACACTTCGTAGCAATCTAGTTCACACTGCTCCTCCTGCTTCTAATGCTGCTGGTGTCTACTCTATTTCCTGTTCATCTTGTCCTCTCCAATACTTTGGCGAAACTGGCCGTACACTGAATGACAGACTTAAAGAACACAAGAGAAGTGTTAAGTCTGCAGACACTAACAATGCTCTCTTCTGCCATGTGAGGGATTCTAATCATCCCATTGATTGGTCTTCCTCCAAAATAATCTTTCCTGCCTCTACTCTACACAGACGCCGTCTTGTAGAATCGGCTCTTATAAACAATGTACCCAACATGAACTTGAGTCCTGGCTTTGTTGCTGTGGACTCTTCCCTTTCACAGTATATACTCAAATGCTCTAATCTTTCTAACAAACGTGACTTAACATAAGCTTTCCCCCTTCCATTTCTTTCTTTCTCTTTCCTTTTCTTTCTCTCTTCTCCCTTTTTCTGTTCATTGTCTTCTCCTACGCTCCCTTGCTATCCTCTTCTTTTTCCTATTACTTCTCCTTCGGTGGTTATAATAGGAGCTGCCTCGTATGGGCCAATAGGCCTGCTGCAGTTTCCATTACTACTATCCCCTACACCTGACTTTCCTCCTCAGCTCTCTCTTGCCTATTTATTGCCTGTCCCTACCTCCTCATCACAATCGACTTGAGAATGGTCCAGGACGGACCGAAACGTCGTCGTCCCTTCAATTTCTAGTGTGTGGTCTGGTCAACACCTTCCCTACCCTTTACCACCTTCCCTACCCTTCACCACCTTCCCTACCCTTTACCAAGGAGCCGGTCGGCCAAGCGGACAGCACACTGGACTTGTGATCCTGTGGTCCCGGGTTCGATCGCGGGCGCCGGCGAGAAACATTGGGCAGAGTTTCTTTCACCCTATGCCCCACTTACCTAGCAGTAAAATAGGTACCTGGGTGTTAGTCAGCTGTCACGGGCTGCTTCCTGGGGGTGGAGGCCTGGTCGAGGACCGGGCCGCGGGGACACTAAAAAGCCCCGAAATCATCTCAAGATATCCTCAAGATAACCCTCCCTACCCTTCAATACCTTCCCTACCCTTCACCACCTTCCCTACCCTTTACCACCTTCCCTACCCTTCACCACCTTCCCTACCCTTTACCACCTTCCCTACCCTTCACCACCTTCCCTACACTTCACAACCTTCCCTACCCTTCACCACCTTTCCTACCCTTCTCCACCTTCCCTACCCCTCACTACCTTCCCTATCCTTCACCACCTTCCCTACACTTTACCACCTTCGCTACCCTTTACAACCTTCCCTACCCTACACAGCCTTCCTTTCCCTTTACTACCTTACCTACCCTTCACAACCTTCTCTAACCTTAACATCTTCCCTACCATTCACAACCTTCCCTACCATTTTCAACCATCCCTACCCTTCACTACTTTCCCTACCCTTCACAACCTTCCCTACCCTTCACTACCTTCCTACACTTCACCACCTTCTCTACCCTTCAACACCTTCCCTACCCTTCACCACCTTCCTTACCCTTCACCACTTTTCTTACCATTTACCACCTTCCCTTCCCTTCACAACATTTCCTTACCTATCATCATCTTCCTTACTCTCCATCACCTTCCCTACCCTTCCCACCTTCCTTTACACATCACCACATTCCCTTATTCTTCTCCACCTACCCTACCCTTCATCACCTTCCTTACCCTTCACCACCTGCCATACCCTTTACCACTTTCCCTTACCCTTCACCACCTTCCCTTACACAATCACCACCTTCCCGACTCTTCGCCACCTTCCCTTACCCTTCGCCACCTTACCTAACATTCACCACCTGTCTGACTCTTCAACACCTTCCCTAACTTTTCACTACCTTCCGAACACTTCACAACCTTCCCTTACTCTTCACCATCTTCCCAACCCTTCACCATCTTTTCTTCCCTTTATCATCTTCCCGATTCTTCCTTACCTTCCTTACCTTTCACTACCTTCCCTACCCTTCACCACTTTCCCTACCATTCAACACCTTCCCGGCTCTTCACCACCTTTCCTACCCTTCACCACCTTCCTTACACTTCACCACTTTCCTTACCTTTCACCACCCTCGCAACCCTTCACTATCTTCCGTTACTCTTCACCACCTTCCCTACCCTTCACCACCTTCCCTACCCTTCACCATCTTCCCAAACCTTCACCACCTTCCCTTACACATCACCACCTTGCCCTTACTCTTCACCATCTTCCCATACCTTTCACTACTTTCTCTCACCTCTGCTCACTAAACATGGTGGATGGTACACCACCACCTTCTCTCACCTCTGCTCACTAAACATGGTGGATGGTACACCACCACCTTCTCTCACCTCTGCTCACTAAACATGGTGGATGGTACACCGCCACCTTCTCTCACCTCTGCTCACTAAACATGGTGGATGGTACACCACCACCTTCTCTCACCTCTGCTCACTAAACACACTCCCAATGGTCTCCAGCCCGTCCGTTAGGCCTACCCTTGAATCACCTTCATCTTCACTAAGTTTTCACCATCTGTGATATTCTTCAGACCTTTGTGTGTGTCTCCTTAGCTCTCAGTATTCCTGCTTGGAGGAGTCCCAAGAGCCTTCCACCCAGATCGAGACAAGAAAAATGGCATCTGGGGTTCAGGAGCGCCAAAAGCGAGTTCTGGAGATGGAGGAGGAGGGCGTCGCTACGTCTGCAGGAGGCAAGAGACTGCGGCGGGAAGTGAGTTTGTCTCAAGGAAAAAAGGTTCGAAAGGGAGCGACTACAGTCCCTGAAGGTTACTCAATGGCAGAGAAACTGTCCCGAGTTCGATCTAAAATGTCGTCATATCGATCACAATCAACCCAGAAAACGGAGGTAAAAATAACATTACATGAAAGACTTCAACATTTCCTTAAACAACAAAATGATAAAACAATAGAAGAAGAAAAGAAGGAAAATGAGAGAATTGAGAACCAGTGCCTCCTAGAGGACTTGGAGACATTGATCAATAAATATCAAGAGCTTGATAAAGGCGAAGAATCTGAGCTTGACCAATGGCCAGGCACCATTAACCAACATTTTCTTATGTTCGATCCGTTCTCAGATTATGAGGATGAGGACGAAAATGATTCTCAAACCACAGAGGATTGAGAACTGGCTGCCTGCCCCTGAATTATTATTATTGTAAACATTTTTGTTTTAAATAAAGTATTTTATTCTATAATGATCATTGTTGCTTTATTATGCTTTGTCTTAAAATCTTGAAAATTTAATGTGATAATTTACTGACTTGACATTAACAAATGATAGTATATTGGTGGTCCAGGATGGACCAAGTAAGTTGTTGGTGACTGTGACGAACTTTATCTCCAGTATATGCCCAGCCACTTGGGCTGGACGGTAGACTGACGGTCTCGCTTCGTCCAAGTGGTTGGGCACCATTCCTTCCTTCCGTCCCATCCCTAATCCTTATCCTGACCCCTTCCAAGTATTATAGTCGTAATGACTTGGCGCTTTCCCCTATTAGTTCTCTTCGCCTTCATCTCGAGTGTGCAACATTTTGGGCAGTGTGTGTTTATGTAGCAATTTACCCAGAGAGAGAATTGTATAAAAACAAAGGAGTGTAGATTTTTGAGAGGCGAATGATACTCTTGCTGGGATAAATATTTATTTTTACAATAAGTGTCATAATTGAGGTAGATAATAAGTAAATTATAAGGCTTACAATAAGTGTCATAATTAAGGTAGATAATAAGTAAATTATAAGGCTTGCAACAAGTAGCATAATTGAGGTAGATAATAAGTAAATTATAAGGCTTACAATAAGTGTCATAATAGAGGTAGATAATAAGTAAATTATAAGGCTTGCAACAAGTAGCATAATTGAGGTAGATAATAAGCAAATTATAAGGCTTACAATAAGTGTCATAATTGAGGTAGATAATAAGTAAATTATAAGGCTTACAATAAGTGCCATAATTGAGGTAGATAATAAGTAAATTATAAGGCTTACAATAAGTGTCATAATTGAGGTAGATAATAAGTAAATTATATGGCTTACAATAAGTGCCATAATTGAGGTAGATAATAAGCAAGTTATAAGGCTTACAATAAGTGCCATAATTGAGGTAGAAAATAAGTAAATTATAAGACTTACAATACGTGGCATTATATTGAATTAACGTAATAAATAATAAATAGTAATGTATATCCCGTAAATGATGCATAACTGTAATTAGCCTTCGTGGGAACTTGCCTAATTTACTTTACTTAATGCAACAGTTAAGGGGGCATTAGGTTGGTGTCGAAAAAGTTGTTCAATGTCAACCAATATTATTTGACTTGTTGTATATGAAAAGTGCTGAAATTGGCCCAAGTTTCAGTACTGCAGCGTAAATAGAAAGGGAGATTTTTTTTTTCAACGTTTTTTACACATTTTCAAGTCTACACTTCAGAACACACGTTTCAGATATAATTATTCTGTGACAATTTTCTGACACATTAGCATATAATAAAGGACCCTGAGATAGAGAATTTCCAAAACATCTTTAGTTTTCCTAATACAAATGTTCAAAGTTCCCCCCAAAAATTATGCAAATATGGCATGTTTATTGCTATTATAAAATCAATAAATGAACTTAGAGAAAAATGAAATCTCACCAATGTAGAGAGATGCCCTCCACATATACTGTGTACGTTTCATGTAAATTGAATAAAAAATGAATCAGTTTTGTAAACATTTGTGTCAATTGAAAAAAAATAATAAAGTCTAAGGTTCTAAAATGTGGCTGAGGTTGACATCAACCAATTTTCTCCAAAATTGGCATCCTTATAGATAGGCTTACGTACAATCAGGTGTGTAAATTTGATGCAAATCGTCCAAAAAAAAGGGAAAAAAAAAGAATTTGAAAAAAAAACAAAAAAAATACATTTTTTTTTCTTAAAATTTTTTTCCAATTAAACTAATTATAATATTTGTTTAATATATGCTATTGTGATAGCAAAGAGTCATAGCTATGTTTCAGTTGACACTTTTGATTGATAATCGATTTTGACCATTTTGGCATAATTTTCACGACTACTTCAATATTTTTTTTCTCCCTTCCTATTTATGCTACGATGCTGAAACTTGGACCAGATGAAACACTTTTCATATAGAACTTGTCAAAAAAGTTTGATTGAAATCGAACGAGTTTTCTTTTATTGCATTTTTGGAACCTAATGCCCCCTTAAACAATATGTAAGTTATACAATTTAAAAAAGAAGTAATATAAGCCAGATGTGTTTTCCTACATCTTGCCCAAAACACTGTGCGTATTGGTGGCTTTAGGCATAGTATATACTCGCGCCATCTAGAAATCCTACTTTCTGCTTGTACTCATTTTGCATGTATGTACTTTTTCTTACTTTGCAAGCGATGTTTGTGAGTGACACTTGTACGTAGTTAAGCGCCTCTTCTTTATCTGCTTTCTTGTAGAGTGGCACCACATTTGCCGTCTTCCAGCAGCTGGGCAATTAGCCCTCTGTTAGGGATTCATCAGAGATTAGTGCCAGAAGTATGCTGAGGTATGTGCAACTTCTTTGACCATCCATTGTGATTGTCCTGCCCAATAGCTTTAGTTATGTCAAGTGATGTTAGTTCTATCCTTAATTCCTCTGCTATTACCTTTATATATTTACTAGTCTCTCTCATGAGGGGCTGCTTCCTCATCTAGCTGTTCAGGCTCAGTAGTGAACACTCCATGGAAGCTGGCCCTGAGTTCTTCACAAAGTTTCTTATCATTTCCTGTATACTGTCCTCCCCTTTTTCGTAACCTGGTCATTCAGTCTTTCACTGTCATTTTCCTTCTTATATGGCTATGTAGGAGTTTCTGTTGTGAAGGTTGTGGTATCGCATCTATACTGAACCAGGATGGTATGGCTCTCCATCACACAAATAAACAAAAAATGCTGCTATTGGTCCTTGCAGTGTTTAGGTCGCAGGTGGAAGCAAATGAAAATCATCAAATAAATAATTAAAACAATTTACTAAAATATTAAGGAACAAAAATGGCACCTGAGAACACTTGGCTGTTATACCCTTCAAAGGTGAACAAAATAATATGAAAATTAATAAAAGAATAAACTGTGCAAGAAATACAATGAAAAGAATAAATGAGTAAATACTGGTGGTGGTGAAGACAACTACTATACCACACAGCATCCAGCACACGACTTAGGCTGAGGGCAGACGGCGTTGCAGGAGGCTAAGGTGATCCAAGAGCACTAAGAGTGAGAGTGGCTCTCTACGGAGGCGGTGCCCTTTATATAGTTAGGTGGTGATGACTCATCCGGTGTCAACGCAAGGTGGTAACAAGCACTACTAGCAAACTGCTAGTTTGTGGCTGGCGGCGCCTTTGTGATGAGGCGCCCCACTGCTAGTTGTAGGTGGCTAACTGCTTGTTCATGAAGGCAAACTACCGGTTAGCTGAGGAGCTTGGATTGTACCAAGATTGGATTGTACATTGCAGTCGTACCAGGCCTTGCTAGGGCCTGGGGGGTACAGAAAGGTAGACTGAAGACTCATCTGGGCTGGTGTAGAGGTAGACTTCCAGTGCAGAGGCATTGAAGGTGAGGGGAAAAGGCAGTTCCACTGCTATGCAGGGGATTCACATGACTGCTCCTTCCCGAAGCCTTTTCGTAATGCCTGAGTTGTCGATGCTGGAAGGAGTGTGGAAGCGGAAGGTTCCACTTCATGAACACGTGATAGTACGTCACCAATTATGTTGTCTGATCCTTTGATGTAGAAGATCTGGACGTTGTAGTTTTGTAGGTACAAAGCCCAACGAAGTAGACGCTGGTTGGAGAATTTGGCTTGTTAAAGAAAACGAAGAGGAATATGATCGGAATAGATGGTGATGGGTTGGTGTCCTTGAAGGTAAGGTTCATATCGTTGCAAGCATAGGACGATGATGAGTTGCTACTTCTCTATAGTGCTGAAGTTTTGTTGGTGAGGCTTCAGCTTGTAAGTGTAATAGCTGACTGTTAGAACTCCTTCTCCCCCCCCCCTCTCTCTCTGCTGCATCAGGACACCCCCAATGCCGGTGCTGCTGGCATCAACATTAAGGATGAAGGGTTGTTTCACATCTGGAGTGGCGATAATAGGGTTAGTACACAGCAAAGTTTTCAATAGTTCGAAGGCAATGGATTGTGAGTTGGTCCAAATATATTTACTTTCAGGGCTGGAAAGATTTATTAAAAGTGTGGCAACTATGCTGAAGTTCTTGCAGAACCAGCATTAGTAGGACGCTAGTCCCAAGAATCTCATAAGTTGTTTACGAGAAGTGGGCTGTGGATATTTTTGGATGGCTTGACGATGTATGTCTAAAGGTGCTAAGCGTTCACTAAGCTTAACATGATCATGGTATTGTACTTTACCTTTAGTAAACGTGGACTTGCCATAATTAATTGTGAGACCAGCCTGGATAAGCTTGTAGAATAGTCGTTGTAGTCGGTCTAGATGTTCTTCCCACGAGTTGGTCGCTACAACGATGTCGTCCAGGTAGGCATAGGTGTCGTCAAGATCTTGGATGAAGAGGTTGACAGCCCGCTGGAAAGTAGCTGGGGCATTGCAAAGTCAAAAAGGTAACCGTTCATACCTAAAAAGGCCAAAAAGAGTTTTAAAAGCTGAGATATCTTTCGCACGCTCAGAGAGTCGTATTCGATAATAGCCTTTAAGAGGTCTATTTGGGACCAAATGGTGGCGGTACCTATAACATTTAAGATGTCGTCGATGCGAGGTAAGGGGTAAGAATCTTTAATGGTAACTGCATTTAACGTCCTGTAATCTGTTCAGTCTTACCTTGCCGTATGGTTTGGGAACCAGTATTCATGGGGAAGATCAAGAAGACTCAAAAGGTGTAGCTAATCCATTGCTGAGGAGGTACTTTATTTCCGTGAACATGGCTTCTTTCTTCTGTAGCCTGATGCGGTAGTAAGGTTGACGGATTGGCATCGTATCAGGAAGCTGCTGGATGTCATGTTGCACTAAAGTACATTCCTGTGGAGTGTCTTGAAATAGGTGGTTATAGGTAGATAGTAATTTCATCATAAGAGCACTATTATTAGAATGTTCAAGGTATTTTGGAAGAGCTTTTAAGATCTCACTGTTAGACTTCATGGTCTGGATGGTAACCTTATACTCAGATGGAGAGGATGCAGGGAATGTATCACTGTTGGGATACTTCTCGGTAAAAGCGGTTACAGATAATAACACTGGTGGCGGATTACCTTGATAACTCTTGAGCAGGTTGACGTGGCAGAGTTGTGTCTTGCGACGCCGGTCCGGAGTCTCTAGAATGTAGTTGTTGTTGTTCTTGCATTCTGTGATGCGATAAGGTCCTGAAAATTTACTCTTAAATGTAGAAGTTGGGATAGGAAAATAGGCTAGAACGAAGTCTCCTACATTAAACTTTCTTACCTTAGTGTTCTTGTCAAAGTGTGCTTTCATCTTATGTTAGGAGGTCAGTAAACTAGCACTAGCAAACTTATGTAATTGTTCGAGTTTATGTCTCAAGTTTTTAAGAAACTGAGGCACATTAATGGAATCACTGAAGGTGGTTGACGTAAAGGAATCTTTAAAAGTTTTAGAGGACTACGGCACTTACGACCGTCGAGCATCTCATAAGGAGATATTCCAAGGGATTCATTAGAACGACTTCTGAAAATGCACATAAGGAGATCTAATTGCTTATCCCAATCCTTCTCAGTATCAATACAAAATTTCTTTAATAGAAGACTTAATAGTTTCATGGCTACGTTCTAGAGATCCCTGTGAAGCAGGATGATATGGACTGGACAAGATTTGGGTGATGTTAAATTACTGAAGGGTTTTCTTAAACAACTCACTGGTGAAATTAGTTCCACATTCACTTTGTATCTCCTTCAGGAAACCATACTTAGTGCAGATCTTCAACAGATGCTTGACAGCTGTATCAGCCGTAATATTCTTAACGGGAACTGGCATTGGGAACCTGGTTGTAGGACACATTATTGTGATGATGTACATGTTGCCTGCGTGGGTTTTTGGTAAGGGTCCAACGCAGTCAATTACTAACCTGGTAAAAGGTTCAGAAGGCACAGAAATAGGGATAAGTGGTGCTTTGGGAATACCTACATTTGGTTTTCCTGCCATTTGGCAGGTATGACAATTGGTAACATAGATTTTGACATCTCGTGCCATGCCTGGCCAAAAATAGTCTTGTAAAAGGGCATTATAAGTTTTATGCATCCCATAATGAGACATTGGGCCATGAGCTAAAGATATGATATCTTTTCTTAATGATGTTGGAACCACTAGTTGATTGACGTCAGCCCAATCATCCTCAGCCTTAAGCCTACTGGGTCTGTATCAACGATACAACAATTGATTGGTGTCTATATAAAATCCTGGAATGGCATCGGCCTTAATCTGTGCTTGATAGAAAAGAGGGTTAGTGACAAATCTGATTGTTGTAACTTACGGAACTCCAACTGGTTGAGATTAAGAAGAAGTTAAGAGGCCTCACACGTCTTGAGGGACAGCTGCTGCTCCTTGTTGTGGTTGAGCGGCTTGAGCACGTGTAGTCACTAGAACGTCCTGGGAGAAATCTGCTGATTCTTCTGTCACGGTTTCCTCTTCCTCTGCTGCAAAAGTCATAGCAGGATCTTCTTCCGTGGCTGAGTCACATATCTGGGGTTTGTCGCAGATGATCAAATTGGTGGAATCTTGCTGGTTGGCCAAGTCGTTGCCCAGAAGAAGTTGAATTCCTGGCATGGGGAAAGGTTTTTCCCGAATAGTGACCTTGACTTTTCCACGAATGAATGGACACTCCAGGTAGACTGTGGCGAGCGGGTATGGTGTAGTTGCAGTGAGGTCAGTGATCAGGACAATTTCTCCAGTGTAGGTGACTTGAGGTGTAGCGGCTTTTAGTAGAATAGACTGCAGCGAAGCTCTGTCCCTCAAGATGCATATTGGACTCTTACTCTCGAAATCTTCACCATTGGCTGACACAGTTCCTGGATACACATGTCTGTCAAATAAAGCAAGATCACTAACAGGAACATTTATATGTAGTACAGACTTGATAGGCTTAGTGTGTGGATGCTTTGGCTTAGTTGAAACTGTACTAGTGGTTTTACACTTAGGGTTTGGACACTGTTCAATGAGGTGTCCATATGTTTTGCAGTAAAGACAGTAAAGTGCATTGTTAGTGTCTTTACGACTTACTTTCGGTGAAGCTTGACTGGACCAAGATGGTTTACTGTAACCTGAGTCAAAATATTTATGAATTAAACTGTAAGTATCAGCTAACTGTGCACATTTACTGAGGTTCGTCTCTCCCTTATCTGCAAGATATAGTCGTATGGGGTTAGGTACTCTGCGGGTAAACTCTTCCATCAGTATTATATTGATAAGTTCTTGGAATGTGGTCACCTGAGCTGATTCTAACCATTTTAAAAAATACCTGGTTTTGGTGTGCACATACTCCACGTAGGTTTGAGCCTGAGTTTTTATATAGTCCCTGAAGCGTCGTCGGTAGCTCTCAGTGGAAAGTAGATAGGCGTCAAGGACTGCTTGCTTGAGTACATCGTAGTCAGTCTCATTTGCAAGAGTACTGAAGGTTAAGGCAACTCTTCTTATAAGGTGTGACGTGAGAAGTATAGACCTTTGATTCCTAGGTCATTGTAACTGGGTGGCCAAGGCCTCGAATGACACAAAAAATTAATCTACTTTTGCCTCTACAAAAGGCGGCATCATTTTAATAGAATCTGTAGGTTTAAAACATACCGGTAAGTTGGCTCCTGTTTCACGGCGCTGAGAGAGGTGGGGACTTTCAAGTTCTAACTCCTGGCGCCGGAACTCGAGAGTGGTGTCTGATCTACCTTGTTCCAAGCGTAATGTGATGCCAACTTCACCCTCCTCTTGTTTTCTCTTGAGTTGAAGCTCTTGAGCTAGGATTTGCAGTCGTTCTACTTCTCTTCGACGTTGTAAGTCAGCTTCTTGTTCTTGACGTTGACGTTGTAGTTCAACTTCTTGTTCTTGACGTTGACGTTGTAGTTCAACTTCTTGTTCTTGACGTTGACGTTGCAGGTGAGCTTGTTGACGTTGTAGTTCAGCTTCATGTTGCAGGATCTGGAGTCGTTCTTGTTCACGTGTACGTTCCAATTCAGCTTTTAGTTCGTAGAGCCGGAATTGTTCTTGTTCACGCGCACGTTGTATTTCAGCTTCTTGTTGTTGTACCTGGCGATACGTGTTCTCGTTCACGTTCACGGGCTAATTCAGCCTCTTGTCGTCTCATCTCCCGTTTGCGTTCATCGGCAGCAGCTTCTAGTTGTGCTAACTCGATTTTTAGTTTCATGTGTGTGAGTGTGGTTTTATCAGCAACTCTGTGTTGGTTCTGCTGCTCTGGAGTAATAAGATCATTGTCTGCAAGATGGTCAATAATCAGGTTATGAAGCTCAACTTTGGTGACCCCATGTGGAGGAGTGATGTGGTATTCAGTAGTAAGGGTGATTAACTCTGTTCTAGTAGCACGAATTAATGTGTGGAGCTCATCCGGGTTAGCACGATATGTGGCTAACCTAAACATATTGAACATTATATAAATGCAAAATATCAATGGAAGAAAAATGCGAGTACCCTGTAGGCGAACCAATAAGTGAGGATTAACAGACTGCCCTGTAAGTGATTTATTTATTTATTTATTTATTTATTTATTTATATACAAGAAGATACATTGGGTTTGTGAGAATACATAGCATAGTATTTACAATCTTGTAAAGCCACTAGTACGCGCAGCGTTTCGAGCAGGTCCTTAATCTAACAGATAATTTTAAGTAGGTAAATTCTAGCAGAATTAATAAAATGATAACAGATACATTGCAAGAAAAAAATGAGATGAGAGAAATTAGTAAGTATATTAGAGCACATTGGTATATTAAAGCTCTGATTGATTACATTGACAGCTTGATTGGTAATTTAAACAAGATTAATAGCCACCATACAACAGATTGATAGCACATATAAGAAGACAGCAATGATCACACTGGTAAAGATGTTCGGATTGGGTACATAAAGATTGGGAGATTGTGTAGCAATAGATACAGTGCAATTTTAAAGCAACAAGGTAAAAAACTATGAAGATGAAATTAGGTACTTTTTGGTTTTGTTTTTGAATGACGCAAAAGTTGAACAGCTTTTCAATTCATTAGGGAGTGAGTTCCATAGACTGGGTTCCTTTATTTGCATAGAGTGTTTACACAGATTAAGTTTGACTCTGAGGATATCAAAGAGATATTTATTTCTGGTGTGGTGATAATGAGTCCTATTATATCTGTCCAGGGAGAGTTTCAGAACAGGATTTGCATTAAGAACAGGGTTTCGTAAATGTAGTTGACACAAGAGAATTTGTAGAGTGAGATTATGTTTAGCATGTTTAGGGAGTTAACTGTAACCCCACGTAACACAAGGCCAAGGTGAGTGATGCGTGACACTTGTTATATAATTACACAACTTGTACAATTAATATACAACTTGCACAATTATTACACATCTTTCATAATTTTTGCACAACTTGCATAAATACAATCAAATACATATCCAGTACAAATACTTACAATACATAACGAGCCCATATACACAAGTAATACACAACTTGCACAAAAATATAATCAATACAAAACTAGCCCAAATATGAACGACATATAACTACTGCATATACATTAAATGCACAAATACGCAATTCCACAAATACACATACAAAACATGTACAATTAATACACAACTTGCACAAACAATACACAATTTGTAGGATTATAATCAATACATAATTGCAATCATCATACAACTTATGCAAAATACATAATCTGCACAATTAATGCACAACTATAATAATTGTACTATTTGTACAAATACAATCACAGCCAACTAGGTCAAACAATACTTAAATTGCATAATATTTTTCTAGGTATGGTTAAATCATCATTTATAGTATGCTAAGTTTAACCAGCTCCCCAAAAGTCAGAATTTCACATGAATGAATGGTAAGTCTGACATTTTATGAGCTCAATATAAAAACACATTTACCATAAATGTTTTAACATTATTAATGCTAAACTTTTCATCTAGCATATATCCATTTTTTTAAGTCTTAATAATACCCCCTTGTTACATCCTCTTCAATCATGTCACTCATATTTATTTAGCGCAAATCCTCCAACAGACTTATTGGTTCTAGTCTTAGTTATGTTAAAGATAGTTGGGGTTAGGTGAAGTTAGTAATTTCTTTGATAATTTAAGGAAATTTACTATATCCTATCAAAAATGCACCCTATTAAAACCTAAATTCATCTAAATCTATATAAAATTATACTACACAAATTTAACCCAGTTCAACCAGGCAAAAGCTAAACTAGCTTAATATAAGCTTCCCATATCCTGACATACAAGGCTATGTCACCTCTGTCCATACATTACATGAATTATCTATAGCTCGAACCCCCAAATAGGTAAATTTACAATATTTTTTTTAACATGCTTGTTCTTTACCCCTAAGATACTATATATCTTATCCTACGCAACCTCACCTGACCTGGACTAGCATATCCAAAGCTAGATTTGATTAAAGTTGGCAAAAATTTAAGTTATTCTCACCTAAATTCAACCTAATTTAAGCCAATTTCCTCCAAATATACCCAAATGTTTTGTATCATAGCACAGCCAAAGCCCATTTTACCCAAGTTTTCACCTATTCCATCCTACCCTAAACAACCTCACCTAACCTGACCTACCATATCCAAAGCTAGATTTGAATAAAAGTTGGCAATATTTATACTGTCCCACCTAAATTCAATCTAATTCAAGACAATTTCTACCAATATACCCAAAATGTTTTGTATAATAGCACAGCCAAAGTTCATTTTACCCAAGTTTCATCCATTCCACCTAAACTTCCAATATCCAACATCCAGTCTTAGCACAACATCCCCTATTCCCAAGACCATTTCATAGAGCTAGTGTTGTGTCCATCTAGCTATTTCCAAAATCCAGATTAGTTTACCATCATCAATCCTACCAAACTGTCCTATCCTATCCTAACACAACATTAGGTAAATTTATCCAAATTATCTCAATTTGTGTCAATTCCACTAAATTTATCATAATTATATCAAACCAAAAACCCCAAATTCTACTAAATGTACCTATGCACATCACATCCAGAGCACGAGTTGACTGTTAGAGCTGTTAGTGTTTACTTCCAACTTCCATTCCATCCTGGATTACAACTAATTTTGCTAATATATTATTATTAGAAGTGTGTTGGTTACTAGGTATTTTCCCTCATATTACAGCTCAACCACCTTGGACCTAACCTCTGTTATGACATATACTCAGAAAAATGTTGATTTTGTATATAAACCTACATGCCCATGCCTAACCTGCAGGAGTCTTGGAGCTTTGTTGAATATTGTATCTATATTCTTAGAGAAGTGAAGTTTTGGATATGAACCTAACCGCACTGTACCTAACCTGCTTGGATCTTTGTTGAACATTATAAACATATTCATAGAACGTGACTGTTTGAATATAAACCTACTGCCCCTCGCCTATTAAACTTGGATTTATGTTCAATATTATAGCTATATTGTTGGGAAAGTGTTTTGTTTTTACACATCAACTCAGTCACCTCCACCTAACCTCCCTTTCCACAACTTCAAATGTATCCTAATTTTTTATTGGGGAGGGGAGGAAAGTGTCATGGTAATCTCTCTCAGAAGGAGATTCGGCCTGCTCCATCATCATCTATTCTATTACACCATGTCAATATATTTGAGAACTCAAGAATTTACAGCAGCAACAATGACAACAACTACTTCTCAGACGTTTAGACAGTACCTTCAGTCTACCTCTCCCAGGGCCTGTCAGCCCACTGCACCTGCGACTGTCCCATGATCACGCCACAGCCTAGAACAAGCAGTTAGTGAGCCGGCTCATAGTTATCTATGACATCAGTGCCAACTGGACAGCCGTTTCTCCTATATATAGAGGCTACCTGGCCTCACCCAGGCAGATTACTCCTGAGTGCTCTACTGCAAAGATCTGTTGGCATATCTCGGTGTGGTAGCAGGTTTATGCTGACTGGCTCACAGTATTCTAGCACCATATTTTATTTGCACATTAACGTAACGTAAATTTGATTGCTTATATTGTTTTTTTGCACACGTTGCATTAGAGCCAAGCCTGGATATTTTTGTTCTTGTAAATTGTTTGAAGTAATGATTCATAAGTAAACTATTTTAAATTTTGTTCTCTCTATACTTTATCCTACAGTTACCTTACGGTGGAGTTAAAAGCAGTGTTAACTTTTTTTTACTTTTTTTTTTGCTTTTTTCTACTTTATGTGACAGGCATTCCATCTGCCCTAGAGAGACTGCGCTATCATCCATTTTATCCCGTCACATAAATTGGGGGCCTGTCCTAGGAGTGTTTCTCAGGTAATGCTTCTAGACTCTTCACTTAAAGTTGTGGAAATTGTACTTAGCTTGATTACACGTTTATCTTTTCAGAACTCTTATTTTTGAGTAATTTTGATGGTGCTTCATACTGTTTGCCTTTCAGGTGTGGCAATTTCAAATGTTGGATTGATTTTGGATTACGTGGTGTCTTGTGGCCACAGTCATGCTCGTAATTGGTTATTCAATATTCGTTAATACATCCTGTGTTTCCACCGTATTCTCGTCCCTACAGGAGAGTTCTCATTCACGACAGATCACCCCCTTTGGTACACTGGTACCTTGGTCTGTCTTTGGGCTAAGTACACTCACATCTTTACAACCAAAACGTTGGAGGATATAGAGGGCCATAGTTCCTCTCTCATGGACTACGCTGTTCGGTTGGGACCCATTCAAATGGACACACAGTCGAGGCAACCACGTGGGAGGGTCGATGGCTTGAAGCTCCGCATTAATCGTCCATTTAATCGGGCTTGTTAGGTTTACAGTGCTTGATCACGGATCAGGGATATCACAAAGTGTATAACCACACATAGACAAATAAACACAGTGATATCACTAGAACTTTTGTGTTAAACATAATAATCACATCTCCGGGCCACGTGGGGAGCATAGGGCCACGAGGCCAATGTTTATATATTAGTATCAAGGTATACTTGGGCTATGGTAAACAGTGATACAGAAAATTAGTGAACTTTAACACAACAGGCGAACGGATACAGCATATTGAAACAACCAGCAGCACCTATCCACTGGTGCCGTGCTATGGTGGGTACGTGGCCCTGCGGGCCGCTCCAAGCAACAGCCTGGTGGACCAAACTCTCACAAGTCGAGCCTGGCCTCGGGCCGGGCTTGGGGAGTAGAAGAACTCCCAGAACCCCATCAACCAGGTATCAACCAGATATCAACCACTGGCACTCAGTGGCAGAGTGGGACTCCACACCACGTGGAGAGACGACGAATCCACCGAGGACCTCGAAATATAGACATCATTATATACTCACCTGGTTGTGCGAGCGGGACGGTTTTGGCCGGTGAGTACTGCCTGCTTCTGTCAGTTAACGAGGTACAGTGAGGTCAGTCATAAGAGAAATCTTGTTCAGTTTATCATATATATTTAAACTCTCAAAGTGGCTCATTCTGGGTAGAAGTGTGACACATTGGGGACCCTCGTGACATGCACACGCACAAGGAAACCCATACACAAGTTTCCATGGAGTGTTCACTACCCAGCCTGAGCAGCTCCCATTGTTGGAAGGGGTTACCCTAGATGAAAGACTATCAGATATAGAGGTGACAGCAGAGGAGGTAATGAAACAGTTGACAACTCTAGATGCAACTAAAGCAGTTGGACCAGACAAAGTATCACCGTGGATACTAAAAGAAGCAGCGCAGGCCCTCAGCGTGCCTCTGGCAATGATCTTTAATGAGTCACTTATGTCGGGAGAATTGCCCAGTTGCTGGAAGAAGGCAAATGTCGTGCCAATCTTCAAGAAAGGTGATAGGGAGGAGGCACTTAACTATAGACCTGTATCACTGACAAGCATCCCCTGTAAAATACTGGAAAGAATGATTAGGCTACGACTGGTTGCACACCTGGAGAACATTAGGTTTGTGAACAAACATCAACATGGGTTCTGGACAGGGAAATCGTGCCTAACAAACCTTCTGGAATTCTATGATAAAATAACGAGGATAGTACAGGACAGAGATGGTTGGGCAGACTGCATATTTCTGGACTGCCAAAAGGCCTTTGATACAATACCGCACATGAGACTGCTGTTCAAGCTCGAGAGGCAGGCGGGGGTGGGGGGAAAGGTCCTAGCATAGATAAGGAACTACCTAACAGGAAGAAGCCAAAGAGTTACGGTAAGGGGCGAGAAGTCGGACTGGCGAACAGTAACAAGTGGAGTACCACAAGGATCGGTGCTGGAACCAATTCTATTTCTTGTATATGTTAACAACATGTTTACAGGCGTAGAGTCCTACATGTCGATGTTTGCGGATGACGCAAAGTTGATGAGAAGAGTTGTGACAGATGAGGATTGCAGGATCCTCCAAGAGGACCTGAACAGGTTGCAGAGATGGTCAGAGAAATGGCTACTGGAATTCAACACGAGCAAATGTAAAGTTATGGAAATGGGACTAGGTGATAGGAGACCAAAGGGACAGTACACAATGAAGGGGAACAGCCTACCTGTGACGACGCGCGAAAGAGACCTGGGGGTGGACGTAACACCTGATCTATCTCCTGAGGCACATATAAATAGGATAATGACAGCAGCATACTCTACATTGGCAAAAGTTAGAATATCATTCAGAAACCTAAGTAAGGAGGCATTTAGGGCGCTTTACACTGCCTACGTGAGGCCAGTCTTAGAGTATGCCTCCTCATCATGGAGTCCCCATCTGAAGAAGCATATAATGAAACTGGAAAAGGTTCAGAGGTTTGCAGCGAGACTCGTCCCAGAGCTACGAGGGATGAGGTATGAGGAGCGCCTGAGGGAACCGTGCCTTACGACACTAGAAAGAAGAAGGGAGAGGGGGAACATGATAGGAACGTATAAGATACTCAGAGGGATTGACAGAGTGGACATAGACGAAATGTTCACATGGAATAGTAACAGAACGAGGGGACATGGATGGAAGCTTGAAACTCAGATGAGTCACAGAGATGTTAGGAAGTTTTCTTTTAGCGTGAGAGTAGTGGGAAAATGGAATGCACTTCAGGAACAGGTTGTGGAAGCAAATATTATTCATAATTTTAAATCAGGAATGATAGGGAAATGGGACAGGAGTCATTGCTGTAAACAACCGATGCTCGAAAGGCGGGATCCAGGAGTCAATGCTCGATCCTGCAGACACAACTAGGTGAGTACAAGGCAAACACACACACACCCTCCATACCCTCCCTGTCCCTCCCCCTTCACTTGATCCCCCACCCCTCATCCCAGTATCCTCTGCAACCCTGTTATCCACCTCACAAATCCTCACACCCATGAAACAGCTTCCCCCACCAGCAGAACACTCACCAAGGAGGAGATTTGAGAAGGGACAGAAGAAAGTGAGCCTCAAGACAATGTTCACTAACATAGATGGAATAACAAATAAAGCAAATGAACTTGGAGAATGGGTACTAGAGGAAGACCCAGACATAATAGCTCTCACAGAAACAAAGCTAACGAAAACCATAACAAATGCAGTATTCCCACAGGACTATTATGTTATGAGGAAAGAGAGAGAAGGAAGAGGTGGTGGTGGTGTAGCTCTGCTAGTAAGAAAAGGCTGGGATTTTGAGGAGATTGCTGTTCAGGGATGTGAGGGTTTCAGTGACTACATAATAGGTAAAATAACAACTGGAGGGCAAAAAATTATAGTCGTAGTCATATATAATCCACCACTAAATGACAGAAGACCCAGACAGGAATATGATAGAAACAACATGGCCACCATTAACATAATAGAGAGAGCAGCTTCTGTTGCTAGCAGGAATGGATCTGGACTACTAATCAAGAGAGACTTCAACCATGGGAAGATAGATTGGGAGAACAGAGACCCGCATGGAGGACCAGAAACATGGAGAGCTAAGCTGCTGGACGTGGCAACAAGAAACTTTCTAAGTCAGCACATCAAGGAACTAACAAGAATGAGAGAAGATGAACCAGCAATGCTTGATTTGATATTTACCCTAAATGAGTGGGATATAAGGGAAGTCAAGATGGAAGCACCCTTGGGAATGAGTGATCACAGTGTATTGAACTTTGAGTACCTGGTAGAGCTAGGAATTATCTTCCCCAAAAAAGAACTAGGAAACAAAAGGCTGGCATACCGAAAGGGAAATTATGAGGAGATGAGAAGCTTCCTTAGGGAAATACCTTGGGACAGACCTCAGAGCTAAGTCTGTACAAGAGATGATGGACTATGTCACCCAAAAGTGTCAGGAGGCAGTAAACAGGTTCATCCCGGCCCAAAAGGAAAAATCCGAGAAGCAAAAGAAGAATCCATGGTATAATAGGGCATGTATGGAAGCAAAGAAACTGAACAAAAGGGCGTGGAGGAACTTCCGGAATAACAGAACACCAGAAAGCAGAGAAAGAGATACCAGAGAACCAGGAATGAGTATGTCAGGGTGAGAAGAGAAGCAAAGAAAAGTTATGAAAATGATATAGCAAACAAAGCCAAGACCGAATCAAAGCTACTCCACAGTCACATCAGAAGGAAAACAACAGTGAAAGAACAGGCAGTGAAACTTAGAACAGGCGAGGACAGGTATACAGAGAATGACAAAGAGGTGTGTGAAGAACTCAACAAGAGGTTCCAGGAGGTCCTCACAACAGAACAAGGTGAGGTCACTGTGCTAGGAGAAAGGGAAGTAAACCAGGCGGCCTTGGAAGGGTTCGAAATTACGAGAGAGGAGGTCAAGAGACACCTGCTGGATCTGGATGTTAGAAAGGCTGTTGGTCCAGACGGGATCTCGCCATAGGTACTGAAAGAGTGTGCAGAGGCACTTTGCTTGCCACTCTCCATAGTGTATAGTAGGTCCCTGGAGACGGGAGACCTACCAGAAATATGGAAGACGGCGAATGTGGTCCCAATATACAAAAAGGGCGACAGGCAAGAGGCACTGAACTACAGGCCAGTGTCCCTGACTTGTATATCATGCAAGGTGATGGAGAAGATCGTGAGAAAAAAACTGGTATCACATCTGGAGAGAAGGGACTTCGTGACAAATCGCCAACATGGGTTCAGGGAGGGTAAATCTTGCCTGACTGGCTTAATAGAATTCTACGACCAGGTGACAAAGATTAAGCAAGAAAGAGAAGGCTGGGAGGACTGCATTTTCTTGGATTGTCAGAAAGCCTTTGACACAGTACCGCATAAGAGGCTGGTACATAAGCTGGAGAGACAGGCAGGTGTAGCTGGTAAGGTGCTTCCGTGGATAAGGGAGTACCTGAGCAATAGGAAGCAGAGAGTTACGGTGACGGGTGAGACCTCCGATTGGCGTGGTCACCAGTGGAGTCCCACAGGGCTCTGTACTCGGTCCTATATTGTTTCTGATATATGTAAATGATCTCTCGGAGGGTATAGATTCATTTCTCTCAATGTTTGCGGACGATGCCAAAATTAGGAGACGGATTAAGACAGAAGAGGACTGTTTGAGGCTTCAAGAAGACCTAGACAAGCTGAAGGATTGGTCGAACAAATGGTTGTTAGAGTTTAACCTAAACAAATGTAATATAATGAAGGTAGGTGTAGGGAGCAGGAGGCCAGATACAAGGTATCATATGGGAGAGGAAATTCTTCAGGAGTCAGAGAAAGAAAAAGACTTGGGGGTTGATATCACCCCAGACCTATCTCCTGCAGCCCATATCAAGAGGATAACATCAGCGGCATATGCCAGGCTGGCCAACATACGAACGGCATTCAGAAACCTGTGTAAGGAATCCTTCAGAACCTTGTATACTACATATGTAAGGCCAATCCTGGAGTATGCAGCCCCAGCATGGAGTCCGTATCTAGTCAAGCACAAGACAAAGCTGGAAAAAGTTCAGAGGTATGCCACTAGGCTAGTCCCAGAACTAAGAAGCATGAGTTATGAGGACAGACTACGTGAATTGCACCTCACGTCGCTGGAAAACAGAAGAGCTAGGGGAGACATGATCACCACATACAAAATTATCAGGGAATTGACAGGGTGGACAAGGATAGATTATTTAACACGGGTGGCACACGCACAAGGGGACACAGGTGGAAGCTGAGTACCCAAATGAGCCACAGAGACATTAGAAAGAACTTTTTCAGTGTCAGAGTAGTTAGTAAATGGAATGTACTAGGAAGTGATGTGGTGGAGGCTGACTCCATACACAGTTTAAAATGTAGATATGACAGAGCCCAGTAGGCTCAGGATTGTACATCAGTTGATTGACGGTTGAGAGGCGGGACCAAAGAGCCAGAGCTCAACCCCCGCAAGCACAACTAGGTGAGTACATCTAGGTGAGTACAAGCAGTTCTTGTCATCAATTGACACTTCGCACCCCTACGCGTCGGTCAGAGATTATGGTACTTACATAAGGTAGGGAGGTAACATTCTTTTCCAGAGCACAAAGAGTGGTAACTCTGTAAGTACTAATTTTAGTAGGAAACCTCTTGCCATTGTTCTCGTCATTTAGAGACAAGGTAAGATATCCCTACATTTTTTGGACTACCTTCGAGACAATTATGTTTCACAATTCAAGTAGGATTCCTCTTGCCCTTTTCCTCGTCATATAAAGTACCGGGTACAAGATTCCCTACGTCTTTAAAACACTTAGTTTCATTTTTTATATCAATAATCAATTCCATTTCACTTACTAAAGTTAATTCTTGTAACCTTGACTATTAAATTTAAACAAGATAGTTTACAATGTCCACGTCATCCTGTTAGTCTGACATTTCATATTTTGGTACACCAACTGAGGTATTTTCTTGCATATATTTGCTGTCATTCTATTCACCATGTTCCGTCTCACAACATTCAGACAGAATTCAAACGATGAAGTGGGCACTAGTTCGTGCCACCAAGGCGGAAATGCTGACTCTCGTAAATGAGTACAACCTTACGGCCCCACATGGAGCCACTAAAACTGATTTGCACAACCTCATTTTGGATTATCTATTAGACAATGATATTATTTCATCAGAATCTCGTGAACAACACTTAATTGCAGATAAGAGCGCCTTGGAAGCCCTGAAACTGAAGCTAGAACTCGCTAACGCCGAACGCGAACGTCTGAAGGAACAAGCTGCTTTTGAGAAGGAAGCTCTCCAGAGGAAAGAACGTGAAGCTGCCCTTCAGAAAGAACAAGCTGCCCCTCAACGTGAGCGTGAACAGGAAGAATTTCAAATGAAAGAACGTGAAGCTGCCCTTCAGAGGGAGCAAGTTGCCCTTCAGAGAGAGCAAGTTGAATTCCAACGTGAGCGTGAACAGGAAATGCTAGAGTTAAGAGAACATGAACTTGAGACACAACGCGAACACGAGAAGAAACAAGCCCCCACTGCTCTAGACCGCCGTAGAAAAGAGCTTGACTTGGAAACTACACACCATACTCGGCGCCAGACAGCGGAAGCTAACATTCTGGTACGTTTTAACCTTTCTCATGCAATTAAGTTAATGCCATCTTTTGTTGAGGTAGAGTTAGATGAGTTCTTTATTTCATTTGAGGCTCTGGCTACCCAACTAAGCTGGCCTCAGGATCGGTGGTCTGTGCTTCTCAGGTCTCATTTACAGGTAGAGCTGCGGTGACTCTCAGTACCATGGCGTCCGAAACCGACTACAAGGTATTGAAACAGGCAGTGCTCGATGCCTACCTCCTCTCCATCTAGACCTACCGACGTAAGTTCAGGGATTATCTTAAAGCGAGTGCTACTACAAACCTAGAGTTTGCAAATAATAAAAAGAGATATTTCATGAGGTGGCTGGAAGCCGCACAAGTCTCCACCGTTACAGTCTCGTCAACCTCACCTTGGTGGAAGAATTCCTCAGGTGTGTACCTAATTCCATACGTCTCTACCTAGCCGACAAGGAAGAAACCGACCTTACTAGATGTGCCCAGTTGGCTGACACCTACAGTCTCATTCATAGAGTACCAGCCGACACACCTTCTAGTAAGTCAGCCTGGTCTAGTCCTGATAAAGCAAGTACCAATAATGTGAACTCCTCGTTGTACTGCCGTTATTGTAAAGACTATGGGCATACCATAGAAAAGTGTACCAATCCTCACTGTAAGGTCAGCCGTAAGACTAAGCCCAAATCACCTCCTCCTAAAATTCATTATAGTCCTAAGCCTGTGATGAATATTTTTGTTTCATCCGCTGATCTCGATCTCTCTTCAACAGACACTTGTATTCCGGAACAGTCTCTGCCAGCTGTGGAGATTCGGAGGAAAGGTTAAAGTGAAGGTCTTGTGGGATAAAGCTGCTCTACAATCTATTCTTCTGAAGTCAGCTGTACCCAAAGTCTCCTACACCGGAGAAACTGTCCTCATCACCGACTTCACTGCCACTATCCCTTATCCACTTGCCAGAGTCCGCATGGATTGTCCGTATATACAAGGTGAAGTCCAAGTCGACATCCGGGAAAAGCCTTTTCCCATGTCAGGAGTTCAACGTCTCCTGAGCAACGACTTGGCCGAAGGTCAACAACCTTCGGATTTAATCATCACAGACAAACCCAAGGTATGTGACTTTGCACTGGAAAATCCTATCTTGCAGATTCCCAAGGAAGAGGTCCAAGCAAGAGATACTGCTGACGACGTCTCCCATCCTGTCCTGGTGACGACACGTGCACAAGCTGCACTCCCGCAACCAGCTGCTCCATCTGCTGCAGCTGTCCCTCAAGATTCTCCGAGCCTCCCACCGAATCTCACCGTACTGGAGTTCCGTAAGTTACAGAGAGAGGATCCCTCCTTAACATCCTTATTCTTCCAAGATCAGACACAACCTAATTGTATCCCTTTTTTTTTTGTAGAGAACCAAGTACTATACCGGCATTATAGACCCAGGAAATTGGAGGACAACAATCGGGTCAGCATCACCCAACTGGTAGTTCCTACCAGTCTGAGAAAAGATACTTTGCGTCTGGTCCATGGCCCTCACTCATACTAAGGTTTCTACAAAACCTACAAGACCCTGAAACAGGACTACTACTGGCCAGGTATGATTCGTGATATCAAACATTTTGTGAAACATTGCCAAAAATCTCAGATGGCAGGTAAACCGAACACTCCTCTATTCAAGGCACCACTGATGCAGGTACGAGTGTCTTCGGAGTCGTTCAGCCATTCCATCAACAATTATGACGAGCCTCTGTCCCAGACAAGCTCAGGTGACTTTCATATAAATAATATCCTGTGTTCTACCATCAGGGTTTTCTACAGCAGTTTCCGTCCATAACAGTACGGCTTTTAACGTTGTTAAATACCTCAGGAAGCAGTGCCCGCAGTCCGGACATACCCAGGAAAGTCAGAGCAAATGTGACAACACCTTCACCAACGACCTGTGTAAGATAATCAACGTCTCCAAGTTATTGTCTAATCCTTTTTGTTGTACTTTGCCTGACTGCAATGGTTCTAAGTTCTCGATCTGTTCAAATACCAGGAAAGATCCTCCTATCTACGAACCAAGTCCAAATAAACGTGCTCCTCCCGACAACTTTACCAGCCCTCAGCTAAAATATTGCAAGACAAACTTACCCTCAATTACATTTGAACGACGTAAAGCCTTGTCTTGAACTAATTCCATTCTCACTCCGCCAGGTGTTAGAAAACAATTCGTGTTCCACCCTGGCGATAGGAACACCTTCACTCCACAGCGAGATGGGATCGTGCACTCCAGCTATTACTGTCACAGAGGAACCACTCAACATCCTACCCAGTGGGCAACACAACGAATCGTGAAATCAACAAGGTTACAACAGCAACATCTCTTTGGACCTCAATATTCTTCAGTCCATACATCAGGATCAGTTTTCCAAACTTCGCTGAGTTCTGCCGCACCTTGTGAACATCTTGCATCACAAACTTCTTCGGTTCCTACTGCTGGCCCAGTTCTCCAACCAGTGCTTGCTACGCTGGGCTTTGCATCTAATGAATCATCTCACCATCTCCTCGGATCACCATTCTCGTTGAGCCATTCAGCAGGCTCGGTTCTCCAACAAATTCATTCTTCACAGAGCCTTGCAGTGCTACCTTAACATCTTCTACAAGCACTATTTTCTTCAGTTTCTACAGCAGACCCAGTTCACCAACCAGCACCAATACTTGCTATGCTGGGCCCTGTATCTGCAGAACATCAGCCTCTTCTATATCAAAGTCTCGGACAACGTCGTTGCCTATGTGCTTTCCCGAGTCCACGAGGTGGAACATTCCACTCCACCTATTCTACACTTGGCTGCGGTCGAATAGGCAATAGGGGCAGGCTTAGGCTTCGGGGGAGAGCTGTCACAGTAATCTCTCTCTCAAAAGGAGATTCGGCCTGCTCCATCATCATTTATTCAACTACACCACGTCTATATATTTGAGAACTCAAGAATTTACAGTAGCAATAATGACAACAACTACTTCTCAGATGTCTAGACAGTTCCTCCAGTCTACCTCCCCCAGGGCCTGTCAGCCCACCGCACCTGTGACGGTCCCAGGATCACGCCACGGCCTAGAATAAGCAGTTAGTGCACCGGCATGTAGTTATCCATGACATCAGTGCCACCTGGACGGCCGTTTCTCCTATATATAGAGGTCCCTGGCCTCACCCAGGCAGATTACTCCTGAGTGCTCTACTGCAAAGATCTGTTGTCATATCTCGGTGTGGTAGCAGGTTTATGCTGACTGGCTCACAGTATTTTTAGTGCAAGTACAAGTGTTTCATTTTATGTGAATGATGTTAAATTAATATATATTTTTGTGCGTCTTATCACAACCTTAGATTTGTATTAGTAATATATTTATTTCAATGGAATAAAAATACATGCTGGTTTATCCATTGAATAGTATGCAGGTGGGTATTTATTCATACAATTACAATATTCGATGTGTTTGAATATAATAGATTATTTAATAATATTTTTGACTTGCTTGAATAATATGAATACCTTGCTGATTGGTATGCATTAAATTAATATGAACTAACAGTACAATAATTTAAGATTACTTGGGATGAATGAGCTGTGAGGTTACTGAAATCTTGTTCTTAATACATTTTAGGAATTCTTATGGTATAAATTAAATCTGATTAATGGGGCTATGGTGATAAAACAGGCTATTCTCTATACATGTATGGGTTGTGGAGTATGTGTAGGTATGTATGTATGTATGGATGTATACATTTGTGATTGTTGGTTTAGAAACAAGTTAGCTGATTTGCGTAGCAAGATTAGGATTTTTGAGGTCCAGAAATAATTAACCTATGAATATACTGGCTAGGATCCAGCTGTGTTGCCAGATGGATGAATTGCGGTTTAACATTTAGGCAGCTATTTGATAGATGTGAGGACGGCTGACTAACCTATGAGCACAGGTACTAGGACAGCTGATCTGCTATGCTGCCAGACGTACAATTCTGCTAAAATTGTGGTACACCATTTGGGCAGCTATTTTAGTTTTGAACTTAGCACTGTATAATGAATGATTACAGCGTATAATGAATGATTACAGCTGTAGATGACTAGCATATGAATACAGGTATTAGAATGATGAGTTGCTACATGTATGGTAACCACCTGTGGAATACAGTGTACAATACATCTACATTGCTAAATAGTCGCTGTTGCTGCTTAGAAATTACCTTAATTCGATATGATAGAGCAGCTGGAATTAGCAAGTTACCAAGCACTGAGTTTGCTATGACCGTCATTTGAAATATTATACTTGTCCCCATTGTATTTTTTTGTTAAGGCTAGAATGTAAACTTTTATTATCAATAAAAAAAATAAATATGTATAAAATATATATTCTCACACCTGTGATGAGGATAGGTTAGGTTTGGGGATGGATAATCTAGCTATTTTTTGAATAATGACATTTAATATACAATAAAATTAGTAGAATACCAAAGCCTAATTGCGCATCTTGTGATGTCACTCACAGTTAAAAAGTCAGGTCACTGTAAGCCTGTGGCACATCTGTGTGTTAATGAGAGACAATATCCCTTACTGGAACAGCTTTTGTGACGTCATGAGTCACTAAAACAACGGATCTTATCACTATAGAAATAATTGCTTTTTGTTTGTTTATTATAGGTTAGGTTAGGATACTTTGGTAGGGTCGATGATTTGAATTACAAAACATTATGCGCACTAAGCGAAAATATGTGTGGATAGAAGGCATCATGACGTAGCCGGTAATAACACTTACAGTGAACAGTTGAGCTATTGAGAGATTAAGGGTATGTGCTAATGTGAGGCTGGGTCCCTCCTTGGAACCGCCTGTGTAACATTGGATAAAAGCAATGTAGCCTATTGGTTGATAAGACCGCATTGGGGATGATGACGTCATGAGAACATCAGAATAAAGGTAACTGCAGGAGGCCTATTTTAAACATACGAAGCAGCTTCTACTCAATCTAGTTCATATATATGTACACTGAATGAATATTTTGATTGGATATATGGTACAGTGAGGTGATTTTTTTTAGCATTAATGAGTCATGCATGGGATTAGCAGTGTGGGAGGAATAAATGAAAATGTTTGAGTGATGTTATAGCTTATTTTTTTAATTATATAATGACAAAAATATTTGCATATAGCTGGAGACGCCAATAGGAGCTTCAGTAGTATTCCGATGTCCCATTTTTTACGTTATTTTATTGCTGTCACATGTGACATGCACCTTAGTTGATGCTCTGTGCTGCTGCTCTTGTTTCATACGAATGGATAGTGGATTTCATCCATTCCTATACTCAATAAACGATCCTTGGCTGGACACTATAAATATAAAGCGTCCAGATAAGTAAGGGGGGCGAGTAGGTCCTTCTGAATATTAATGGGGTGTTATTATTGAAGAAGATATTAATAGGGAATAGACTTACTGCAGTTCATCTATTTGTGGCAGTTGATGTTTTGGTTAACATAGATTGAAAGTAAATAGGTGATCCTAAAAAGGTATTCTGCATTTTCATTTCTTATGTTCGTATAACAATATATAATTTATGTTCGTATAACACTGTTCAATATTCGTATAACAGAAAACGGACTTATTCACAGAAGATGAAGATTGACTGACATCATTGACCATTGGCGATGTCTGTGCAGGGTCACCGAGGTGACGAAATTTGGGTGCGACGGAAGCCTGTAGTTTAATCCCCTTGAGCGAAATGGCAGGGGCCAAAGACCGGCCGTTGAAATCCTCAGAAAAAAATCATGACTCAATGACCGGCATTCAACACACAGAAAAAAATCACGAATCAATGACCGGCCGTCGCTGTTTCATGGAAAAAAAATCACGACTCCTAGACCAGTCGTCGCTTGTCGGAAATCCGACACACAAAATAACATGAGTTTACCCCATAAAGAAAAGAGAATAGGTGATTCCGTGACGTCATCGACGTCACGTATTTATATTACTCTAATTTCTTTTAAACAACAGTCTAGTGCTTATACTTAATAAATAAGTGTTCACTAGGACTGAATATAATTTCCAACAACAGGAATATAGCTTAACTCTCTATTCCTTAAACATAAATAGAACCACCAAACATTTGAGGACGTCTCCCCTGGAGCGTCGTCACGTAGACTCAGAATGACAACAAACCAACACCCTGTAGAGGGCTCTTCATATGAGCTGTGTGACGGTAACGCGTTGGTGTTCGGCTGTTTAAGGCTAGGGGTATGGCCTCGTCACATAGTTATAAAAAAAAAATAGAAAACTGGAACTTCGTCTGTGGTAAGGTAAGGAGAAGACACACAAAACACAAGTAAATTTTAACAATGAAATTTTAATTACGTTAAATAAATCAAAACATGAAAAAATGGACAAACAAATTCTTATAATAAAATCAATCAATCTAAATAATAAGAATAATTAAATGACACAATGAAAAGTTACGTTAAGATAAAATAACAAGAAGTGCAACACAAAATTAAAGGGAGGTGCTGGAATATTGGCTTTAAGCTACCACCTCTCTCAGTACACGCTAACGTCTAGCCGGGAGGAGTGATAACTGCGAAAGCACTAAATATTCTGAGGTCTGAGGTCGTGGCGACCCCAGACATCAAGTAGTATGGGGGGGTGGAGTGCAGTTGCAGCCCGGCCGGCGACCAATCAGCGGAGCCGGTAGCGATCAACAGGTAGTTTGGCGGTTTGAGTCTGAACAGGTGTCTCTGGCTGCAACGTTTTGCGCTCTGGCAAACCTTGCTGGTGTTGTTGTCGTTGTTGGACATTTCTTCCATAGTAGTTATATATAGTATGTTGCGACGTATTTGTAGAGGGAAGAGCAGGCTCAATCTCTTGAAGGAGATTATCGTCACAACTCTCCCCCGAAGCCTGCGGTTCTGGAAGAAGTACGTCGTTATGTGGTGGAGTAATGGATGGAGTCGCTTCTACTTCATAAACTCTGGAGAGATCATGGGCTAAGATGTTGTCAGACTCTTGGTATAGCGTGTCTCCAGGTTGAATTTCTGCAGGTAGCAAGCCCATAGTAGAAGACGTTGAGATGGGAAGTGGGCGTGCTGCAGGTGGTGTAGGGTGGTGTGGTCCGTATTGATGGTGGACCGAGCACTTTTCAGGTGTGGAGTGAAGTGCTGAAGCTTCAGGATGAGGAAGAGTAGCTCCTTGCCAATTGTTCCGTAGTTCCTTGTAGCAGTAGTCGCTGACAGGTGTATTCTTCTCGCCTCGTTGCTGCATCACGACACCACCATAGTCGGTACCATTGGCGTCGACATGGAGGATGAAGGGCTTATCTGACGAGGTGAGAGTGGAATTAGAAGAGGGCAAAGGAGCACGATTATTATCCTGAAAGCATTTGGGAAGATCATTAAGGATTTTGGAATTATAAAGCGCTGACTCCTTGTCAGTGCTTTCGGGAGGAGAAGCTGGGAAGGTCTCACTGTGGATGTAGGGTTCTGTGAAGGTAGAACAATTAGTCAAGACAGTGGGAGGAGTACCATTATATTGCTTCAGGAGGTTGACGTGGCACAGCTGGGTCTTCCGCCGCCTATCTGGAGTCTCTATTACGTAGTTGTTATTATTCCTGCACTCTTTGACGCAGTAGGGTCCTGAAAATCTGTTTTGTAAAGGTGAACCTGGGATAGGGAAATAGGCAAGGACGAAGTCTCCCGGCTTGAATTTTCGTACTTTGCTGGTCTGGTCGTAATGAGTCTTCATTCTCACCTGGGCTTTCAATAGATTATCATGGGCAAAACGGTGGACTCTCTCGAGAATGTGTTGAAGGTTTTGAAGAAACTGGGGCACATTCTGATGCTCACTGAAGGTGGCATCTCTGAGAGAGTCTTTGAAAGCCTTAAGGGGAGTACGGCACTTACGGCCGTAGAGCATCTCATAAGGAGATACTCCTAGGGACTCATTGGGGAGACTTCTGAAAATACACATTATAAGGTCAATCTGCTTATCCCAATCCTTCGAGGTTTCACTACAAAACTTTTTCAAGAGTGCTTTGATGGTCTGATGACTACGTTCAAGAGAACCCTGTGAAGCAGGATGATAGGGGCTGGACAATACCTGTTTGATGTTGAACTCCTCCAGTGTCCTTTTGAAGAGATCACTGGTGAAGTTGGTACCACAGTCACTTTGAATCTCCCTGGGAAATCCGTATTGAGTGAAGATCTTCAATAGATGTTTGATAACCGTAGCAGCCGTGATGTTCTTCACTGGAACTGCTATGGGAAATCTGGTGGTAGGACACAGGATGGTTAGGATATAGGCGTTACCTGAACTGGTCCGAGGTAAAGGACCAACACAGTCTATTATGAGTCTGTGGAAAGGTTCCGCAGGCACCTGTATGGGAATCAGTGGCGCTCTGGGAATGGAGATGTTCGGTTTGCCTGCCATCTGACATGTATGACACTGTTTTACGTACTGTTTGACGTTATTTACCATACCTGGCCAGTAGTAGTCTTGACGAATCCCATGGTAAGTCTTGTTGAAGCCGTAGTGGGAGAACGCTCCATGGGCCAGGTGTAGAATAGTGGGCCGCAGGCTGGTGGGAATCACAAGTTGTTCGATGTTGGCCCAATCGTCCTCCTCCTTCAGTTTACTGGGTCTATATCTGCGGTAGAGTAAGTCGTTCTCTAGGAAGAACCCAGGAATACTGTCGGGTTGAGTCTCAGCCTGGAAAAACAATGGTGTTAAAGTAAGATCTTCCCTCTGCAACTTACGGAACTCCAACTTGGTCAGATGCGGGGGGAGTTTCTGAGGGTCTTGGGGGACAGCGGTAGCAGTAGAGTCAGCTGGCTGTGGACGTGCGGCTTGTGCACGGGTGGTCACGAGAACCGGAGGAGAAACTTCATCACTCTCTTGAACCTCTGCTGGAACATACTCTAGAATAGGGTTTATTGGCACAGAGTTACACACCTGGGGTTTGTCCATGACGATCAGGTTGGTCGATTGCAGGTATTCTGCCAAGTCGTTGCCTAGGAGAAGTTGCACTCCAGGCATGGGAAAAGGCTTTTCCCTGACGGCGACTTGGACTTCCCCGTTCACGTAGGGACAATCCAGGTGGACTCTGGCGAGAGGGTATGGAGTGGTAGCAGTGAGGTCAGTGATGAAGACAGTTTCTCCGGTGTAGACGATGTTGGGCACAGCCGACTTCAAGATGATCGATTGAAGAGCCGCTGTGTCCCTCAAGATCTTCAATTTGCAACGTCCCTCCGGATTTGAACCGTTGGCAGAGACAGTTCCAGTATACAGGTGGTTACTGAAAAGAGAAAGATCATTAACATCAACACCAACATTCATCACAGGCTTACCGGACTTAGGAGGAGTTGGTTTGGGTCTTTGTTGGTCAGTGGTTCCCTTGTATTGAGACTTACCACACTTGTCTATGGTATGTCCATAGAGTCTACAATACTTGCAGTACAGTTGTGAACCAGCTTGATCGGGGCTCACCTTCTCGTAACTGTACCACGACTTCTTACTGGAGGATGGTTCGGGTGTCAGCCGGTGGATGAGGCTGTAAGTGTCAGCCGACTTAGCACACTTCAGGTAGTCGGTTTCTTCTTTATCTGCTAAGTAGAGGCGGACAGGAGGCGGCACACGTCTCAAGAATTCTTCAACAAGCATCAGGTTGACGAGTTCTGTAAAAGTAGAGACATGTGCTGCTTCCAGCCATTTCATGAAATACCTCCGTTTCGTGTTAGCAAACTCAAGGAAGGTAGTGGTACTTGCCTTCAGGTGGTCACGGAATTTCCTTCTATAACTTTCGGTGGAAAGTAGGTAGGCGTCCAACACTGCTTGTTTCAGAGTGTGGTAGTCATTCTCAGACGCCAAAGTACTGAGTGTGACTGCAGCTCTACCTGTAAGATGGACTCTGAGAAGTGTGGCCCATTGGTCGACAGGCCAACTGAGTTGATTAGCAAGGGTTTCAAAGGTGGTGAAAAACACATCAACTTCTGCTTCTACAAAGGATGGCATTAACTTACTTGCATGTGATATATTAAAACTGACGGGAAGATTGGCAGTAGCTTGCTGGCGTTGAGTGAAGTGTGAAGTTTCCAAGGCGATTTCACGTTGACGACACTCTAGAGCCAGAGTTGCTTGTTGCTTGTCATGTTCGCGTTGTATTTCCAACTCGCGTTGTTTTGTTTCAAGCTGTACTCTCTCACGTTCATGGAGCAAGGCGACCTCACGTTCGTGGAGGGCGAGTCCACGTTCGTGTTCTTCTCTTCTCAAGGCGGCCTCGCGTTCTTGTTCGTCTCTCCTCAAAGCAGCTTCGCGTTCTCTGAGGGTGATTTCTCGTTCTTGTTCTTCCCTCCGTATGGCAGCTGTTCGTTCTTGTTCTTCCCTCCGTATGGCAGCTGTTCGTTCTTGTTGTTCGCGGGCTTCCCTTTGCTGCTCACGTTCAATCTTGGCCAGTTCTAGTTTAAGTTTCATCGTTGCCAAGTCAGTTTTCTCTGCAATATAGTAAGTTTCATGAGTTTCAGAGTCTATCTTACCTTGCTCTAAATAGTAATCCAGCAACAGGTTGTGTAGGTCATTTTTGTTGGCTTGGTAGGGAACTTCTAGTTGATACTCATGTGCAAGAGTTTGTAATTCAGTCCTCTTGGCACGACTTAAAGTCCCTATTTCACCTGCTGGATTTGCACGGAAAGCTTGGAGACGAAACATTGTGAAATTAGCAAATAAAGGTACACGAATATTCAATAGTGAATGTCAGAAACAGGACAACGTGGCAACTGATACCTATCCTGTGAGATCTTTAACAATTAAAGTTAAGTAAAAGATGTTAAATGATTAAATTAAATCAAGGGCGCAGGAAATCTTTTACCCGGTACTCATGTAAGAGGATAAGGGCAAGAAAATCCTACTAACAAATGAAACAGTTTCGAAAACAAATGAAACAGTAAATTGTCTCAAAAGTAAAATTGGTAGTCCAAGGATGTAGGCATACCTTGCCACGTCTCTATAGGACATAAAGCAAGTTTTTCCTACTGAATTTAATATGATACTTACAGAATTAGCGAACTTTTGTGCTCTGAAAAAGTAAGCTAATTCCCTACCGTTGTATGTATCATCATCTCTGACTGACGTGTAGGGGTGCGAGGTGTCAACTGGTGACGAGAACTGCTGCTGAGGTCCCAATTCAGCAACTAAAGTTCGAGCTAGAGGAACTATGGCCCTCTTTGTCCTCCTACAGTCAGATTGCAGAAGATTGGGTACTCTTGACCCGGAGCAGACCACAGTACCAGGGTACCAATATGATGATCTGTCAAAATGAGAAATATTCAAGGGACATAGATGGTAAACACGAGTAATAACAAGGAGGGAGAGATGACCAATTAAGAGTATGACTGCGGCCTACAGTCACCACGTAATCCAAAGTTGTCTCACCTTCACTATATGTTACTCTCGTAATGCACAATACACCGCACCTTATAAAAAATGAAATTGAATATGAAAAATAGTAAAGCTACGTTAACAAAGTTAAATACGCTTACCATAAATTACCACTTGGCACCAGTACCTGAGTGAAGCTCCTAGGACAGGCCCCCATATAACTTGTGACGGTAACGCGTTGGTGTTCGGCTGTTTAAGGCTAGGGGTATGGCCTCGTCACATAGTTATAAAAAAAAATAGAAAACTGGAACTTCGTCTGTGGTAAGGTAAGGAGAAGACACACAAAACACAAGTAAATTTTAACAATGAAATTTTAATTACGTTAAATAAATCAAAACATGAAAAAATGGACAAACAAATTCTTATAATAAAATCAATCAATCAAAATAATAAGAATAATTAAATGACACAATGAAAAGTTACGTTAAGATAAAATAACAAGAAGTGCAACACAAAATTAAAGGGAGGTGCTGGAATATTGGCTTTAAGCTACCACCTCTCTCAGTACACGCTAACGTCTAGCCGGGAGGAGTGATAACTGCGAAAGCACTAAATATTCTGAGGTCTGAGGTCGTGGCGACCCCAGACATCAAGTAGTATGGGGGGGTGGAGTGCAGTTGCAGCCCGGCCGGCGACCAATCAGCGGAGCCGGTAGCGATCAACAGGTAGTTTGGCGGTTTGAGTCTGAACAGGTGTCTCTGGCTGCAACGTTTTGCGCTCTGGCAAACCTTGCTGGTGTTGTTGTCGTTGTTGGACATTTCTTCCATAGTAGTTATATATAGTATGTTGCGACGTATTTGTAGAGGGAAGAGCAGGCTCAATCTCTTGAAGGAGATTATCGTCACAGCTGGTATAACTCGTTAGACACCCAGACTACGTGTCAACAAGCGTGTAACCAGCACAACAGCCTCTCAACAACCACAGCAACACCAGTATCTGTCTTACCAAGTATTTATAGTATAAATTTGGCCATTTTATTCATAAATAGGTAGGCGGTTATACTGTGGGTGAAAACCCACTAACACTACGTACTTAGCTCTACACACATATATTCCATGTCATACCCGTGTTTATATGTTTAGGGAACCTTTATTAATTCCTTACATCCCAAACAGGTAATTGTGAGGGAAGTTAGTGAAGCAGGAAGCTGGCTCCCAATATAATTATAGAAATTGCTTCCACTAGCTGTACATCAAGCTTTGCAGGCCTCCAGACAGCCGCCATTATGTGGCACTCGGAGGCACAGAGCCACACCCCATTTTGATGCTACAATTACACAGCCTTAGCAGGCCCCATCAACAGCAACAGCTAAGGCCCCTTTTTGTTCAATACTGTAGACATAGTAATAGTAGTTACAAATTTAATTTACTGTGGTATAATAGTAGATTAGACCACCATATGTGGTAAGATTTAAAATTTATATATCAAAGACTAGGTAAACAATTTGTGGTTTATGAAGGAGCCACCTCAAAGTGGTTTAAGCAACAAATTGTCCCTCCCATTGTGTGAGAAGTTCCAGCAGCTGAATCAGAACATACAGTCCACTTACTTACTTACTGCTATCTAATTAACTAACATATTGCTAAGAACTAATTAAGAAAAACAATCATATAAAATATCATTAAAATCAATTAAAAAATATATAAATATATGTATATTCAAAGAATTAAAGTTGCTAGGATTTTCCCACATCGCTGTTTCACGGAAAAAAATCACGACTCGACTCGTAGACCGGCAGTTACTGTTTCATGAGAAAAAATCATGATGTGTAGACCGGCCCTCGATGTTTCACGGAAAAAATCTCGAAACATAGACCGGCACTCGATATTTACCGAAAAAAAATTACGACACGTAGACTGGCCATCGAAAAAAACAAAATGGCCGGTCTATGCATCGACTTCCACTACTACGGTACACTGTCAGCCCTGTAACACAGTATACTGTCAGCCCTGTAACACGGTACACTGTCAGCACAGTAACACGGTACACTGTCAGCACAGTAACACGGTACACTGTCAGCACAGTAACACAGTATACTGTCAACACAGTATACTGTCAACACAGTATACTGTCAGCACAGTAACACGGTACACTGTCAGCACAGTAACACAGTATAGTGTCATCCCTGTAACACAGTATACTGTCAGCCCTGTAACACAGTATACTGTCAGCCCTGTAACACAGTATACTGTCAGCACAGTAACACAGTACACTGTCAGCCCTGTAACACAGTATACTGTCAGCACAGTAACACGGTACACTGTCAGCACAGTAACACAGTATAGTGTCATCCCTGTAACACAGTACACTGTCAGCCCTGTAACACAGTATACTGTCAGCACAGTAACACGGTACACTGTCATCCCTGTAACACAGTATACTGTCAGCACTGTAACACAGTATACTATCAGCCTTGTAACACAGAATACTGTCAGCCCTGTAACACAGTATACTGTCAGCACAGTAACACAGTATACTGTCAGCACTGTAACACAGTATACTGTCAGCCCTGTAACACGGTATACTGTCAGCCCTGTAACACAGTATACTGTCAGCACTGTAACACAGTATACTGTCAGCACAGTAACACAGTATAGTGTCATCCCTGTAACACAGTATACTGTCAGCCTTGTAACACAGAATACTGTCAGCCCTGTAACACAGTATACTGTCAGCACTGTAACACAGTATACTGTCAGCCCTGTAACACGGTATACTGTCAGCCCTGTAACACAGTATACTGTCAGCCCTGTAACACAGTATACTGTCAGCACTGTAACACAGTATACTGTCAGCACTGTAACACAGTACACTGTCATCCCTGTAACACAGTATACTATCAGCCTTGTAACACAGAATACTGTCAGCCCTGTAACACAGTATACTGTCAGCCCTGTAACACGGTATACTGTCAGCCCTGTAACACAGTATACTGTCAGCACTGTAACACAGTATACTGCCAGCACTGTAACACAGTACACTGTCAGCACTGTAACACGGTATACTGTCAGCCCTGTAACACAGAATACTGTCAGCCCTGTAACACGGTACACTGTCAGCACTGTAACACAGTATACTGTCAGCCCTGTAACACAGTATACTGTCAGCACTGTAACACAGTATACTGTCAGCACTGTAACACAGTACACTGTCAGCACTGTAACACAGTATACTGTCAGCACAGTAACACAGTATACTGCCAGCACTGTAACACAGTACACTGTCAGCACTGTAACACAGTATACTGTCAGCCCTGTAACACAGTATACTGTCAGCACTGCAACACAGTATAGTGGTTAGGTTACTGGTACTCATCTAGTTGTGCTCACCTAGTTGTGCTTGCGGGGGTTGAACTTTGGCTCTTTGGTCCCGCTTCTCTTTGGTCTTTGGTGGTTCGCGTACCACTCTTGTTAAACAGTTCGTCTTTATCTACCCTGTCATTCCCTTTGATAATTTTATTGGTAGTGATCATGTCTCCCCTAACTCTTCTGTCGTCCAGTGTCGTGAGATTCAGTTCCAGCAATCTTGCCTCGTAGCTCTCACCTCTCAGCTCGAGGACTAGCCTGATGTCATACTTCTGAACGTTTTCTTACTTCGTATTGTGTTTGACTAGATGTGGACTCCAGACCTGAGCCGTATATTCCAGTATTGGACTGATGTATGAGGTGTATAAAAGGTTCTGAATGATTCTTTTTATGTGTTTCTGAATGCAGTTCTTATGTTTGCCAGCCTTGCATACACCACTGATGTTATCCTTTTGATGTAGGCTTCAAACACAAACACACCGCTGGTGACACCAACGAAGTCTGATGTCACCAGACTGAGCTGGTGACATCACGCCAGTCTGAAGTCTCAACCCTCGCAATACCTCTTTGCTTCCTGTTGTTTAGGTACTCCCTTATCCATTGGAGCACCCTATCATTTATTCCAGCTTGTTTCTCCAACTTATGCAACAGTCTCTTATGGGGTACTGTGTCAAACGCTTTCTGACAGTCCAAGAAAATGCAGTCTGCCCATCCTTCTCTTTCTTACTTGGTCACATAATACTGTTAAACCTGTGAGACACGACATGAATCCCTGAACCCATGTTGGTGACGTGTTACAAAGTCTCTTCTTACAAAGGAAGATTTGAGGTAGATCACAGAATATTATTATTATAGCCTCACTATACCACCGGTGAGAGGGAATTACTGTGGCAGATTCCTCGAGCTGTATACTCATATTATTTGGTCCAGAGTTATCAGCACTTAATGGTCCGGAGTGATCAGCACTTAACTGGTCCGGAGTGATCATTACTTAACGGTCTGGAGTGATCAGCACTTAACGGTCCAGAGTTATCAGCACTTAACGGTCCGGAGTGATCAGCACTTAACAGTCCGGAGTGATCAGCACTTAACTGGTCCAGAGTGATCAGCACTTAACTGGTCCGGAGTGATCAGCACTTAACGGTCTGGAGTGATCACCACTTAACTGGTCCGGAGTGATCAGCACTTAACTGGTCCAGAGTGATCAGCACTTAACTGGTCCAGAGTGATCAGCACTTAACGGTCCGGAGTGATCAGCACTTAACGGTCCGGAGTGATCAGCACTTAACGGTCCGGAGTGATCAGCACTTAACGGTCCGGAGTGATCAGCACTTAACTGGTCCAGAGTGATCAGCACTTAACTGGTCCAGAGTGATCAGCACTTAACTGGTCCAGAGTGATCAGCACTTAACTGGCCCAGAGTGATCAGCACTTAACTGGTCCAGAGTGATCAGCACTTAACTGGTCCAGAGTGATCAGCACTTAACTGGTCCAGAGTGATCTGTACTTAACTGGTCCGGAGTGATCAGCACTTAACAGGTCCGAAGTGATCTGCACTTAACTGGTCCGGAGTGATCAGCACTTAACAGGTCCGAAGTGATCAGCACTTAACTGGTCCGGAGTGATCAGCACTTAACTGGTCCAGAGTGATCTGTACTTAACTGGTCCGGAGTGATCAGCACTTAACAGGTCCGAAGTGATCAGCACTTAACAGGTCCGAAGTGATCAGCACTTAACTGGTCCAGAGTGAACAGCACTTAACTGGTCCGGAGTGTACAGCACTTAACGGGTCCGGAGTGAACAGCACTTAACGGGTCCGGAGTGAACAGCACTTAACTGGTCCAGAGTGATCAGCACTTAACTGGTCCAGAGTGATCTGTACTTAACTAGTCCGGAGTGATCAGCACTTAACTAGTCCGAAGTGATCTGCACTTAACTGGTCCGGAGTGATCAGCACTTAACTGGTTCTGAGTGAACAGCACTTAACTGGTCCGGAGTGATCTGTACTTAACTAGTCCAGAGTGATCAGCACTTAACTGGTCCGGAGTGATCTGTACTTAACTGGTTCAGAGTGATCAGCACTTAACTAGTCCGAAGTGATCTGCACTTAACTGGTCCGGAGTGAACAGCACTTAACGGGTCCGGAGTGAACAGCACTTAACGGGTCCGGAGTGTACAGCACTTAACGGGTCCGGAGTGTACAGCACTTAGATTAACGGGTCCGGCTGGTGTTTGAAATTTAAATATTAATTTAAATGAGGTTATTACAGTATATATACACGCACATATAAGGGATTAAGGGCAGGGAACTATCATGAAAAAGCGTCAAGCCATTGCAAGGGTATAGCACATGGAAGGCGATAAGATAAGGATTTGGGATGGGACTGGGGGAAGGAATGGTGCCCAAGCACTTGGCCGGTTGGGGGATTGAACGCCGACCTGAATGAAGCGAGACCGTCGCTCTACCGTCCAGCCCAAGTGGTTAGGCACACAAAGGGATGAGCTAGTTCAAGCTATTCTCACCATGTACAGCTTTTTCATCTATATAAATAAAAATGTAAATGTTCGTTTGTTCAAATCGCTAATCTCCGAAAGTTCTTAGCCAATTGCTTTAAAATTTTCAAATCCCTTATATTTCAGTGATGGGAACATCAGATAATTTGATGTTCCCAATTTTCTGATGGGAACATCAGATCATTTGGGAATGCATCGGACGAGGAAATGGGAAATGATGGGAGGACGAGGGGATGGGTGTGGTGGACAGTGAAAAGTACGAGTGGGACGAAGGAGGGGGTAATGGAGGGGAAGACAAGGGGACAGAGGGAGTTGGGGATGATAGGGACGAGGGTACAAGGGAATGGAGAATGGTGGGGAGGACTGGGAGACAAGGGAAGGTGGCAAAATATATATATATATATATATATATATATATATATATATATATATATATATATATATATATATATATATATATATATATATATATATATATATATATATATATATATATATATATATATATATATATATATATAACTGAAAACTCACACCCCAAAAGTGACTCGAACCCATACTGCCAGGAGCAACGCAACTGGTATGTACAGGGACGCCTTAATCCGCTTGACCATCACGACCGGACATAAGGAAGTGATAGCCGAAGCTATTTGAACCACTTCCACGCCGGCACTCGGATGGTAATCTTGGGCATAGCATTTTATCAAATCACCTCATTCTTTGGGGCACACGTGAGGAACACAAATGCAAACAAGCCTGAATGGTCCCCAGGACTATATACAACTGAAAACTCACACCCCAGAAGTGACTCGAACCCATACTGCCAGGAGCAACGCAACTGGTATGTACAGGGACGCCTTAATCCGCTTGACCATCACGACCGGACATAAGGAAGTGATAGCCAAAGCTATTTGAACCACTTCCCCGCCGGCACTCGGATGGTAATCTTGGGCATAGCATTTTATCAAATCACCTCATTCTTTGGGGCACACGTGAGGAACACAAATGCAAACAAGCCTGAATGGTCCCCAGGACTATATACAACTGAAAACTCACACCCCAGAAGTGACTCGAACCCATACTGCCAGGAGCAACGCAACTGGAATGTACAGGGACGCCTTAATCTGCTTGACCATCACGACCGGACATAAGGTAGTGATAGCCGAAGCTATTTGAACTACTTCCCCGCCGGCACTCGGATGGTAATCTTGGGCATAGCATTTTATCAAATCACCTCATTCTTTGGGGCACACGTGAGGAACACAAATGCAAACAAGCCTGAATGGTCCCCAGGACTATATACAACTGAAAACTCACCCCCCAGAAGTGACTCGAACCCATACTGCCAGGAGCAACGCAACTGGAATGTACAGGGACACCTTAATCCGCTTGACCATCACGACCGGACATAAGGAAGTGATAGCCGAAGCTATTTGAACCACTTCCTCGCCGGCACTCGGATGGTAATCTTGGGCATAGCATTTAATCAAATCACCTCATTCTTTGGGGCACACGTGAGAAACACAAATGCAAACAAGCCTGAATGGTCCCCAGGACTATATACAACTGAAAACTCACACCCCAGAAGTGACTCGAACCCATACTGCCTGGAGCAACGCAACTGGTATGTACAGGGACGCCTTAATCCGCTTGACCATCACGACCGGACATAAGGAAGTGATAGCCGAAGCTAATTGAACCACTTCCCCGCCGGCACTCGGATGGTAATCTTGGGCATAGCATTTTATCAAATCATCTCATTCTTTGGGGCACACGTGAGGAACACAAATGCAAACAAGCCTCAATGGTCCCCAGGACTATATACAACTGAAAACTCACACCCCAGAAGTGACTTGAACCCATACTGCCAGGAGCAATGCAACTGGTATGTACAGGGACGCCATAATCCGCTTGACCATCACGACCGGACATAAGGAAGTGATAGCCGAAGCTATTTGAACCACTTCTCCGCCGGCACTCGGATGGTAATCTTGGGCATAGCATTTTATCAAATCACCTCATTCTTTGGGGCACACGTGAGGAACACAAATGCAAACAAGCCTGAATGGTCCCCAGGACTATATACAACTGAAAACTCACACCCCAGAAGTGACTCGAACCCATACTGCCAGGAGCAATGCAACTGGTATGTACAGGGACGCCTTAATCCGCTTGACCATCACGAACGGATATGAGGAAGTGATAGCCGAAGCTATTTGAACCACTTCCCCGCCGGCACTCGGATGGTAATCTTGGGCATAGCATTTTATCAAATCACCTCATTCTTTGGGGCACACGTGAGGAACACAAATGCAAACAAGCCTGAATGGTCCCCAGGACTATATACAACTGAAAACTCACACCCCAGAAGTGACTTGAACCCATACAGCCAGGAGCAACGCAACTGATATGTACAGGGACGCCTTAATCCGCTTGACCATCACGACCAGACATAAGGAAGTGATAGCCGAAGGTATTTGAACCACTTCCCCGCCGGCATTCGGATGGTAATCTTGGGCATAGCATTTTATCAATCACCTCATTCTTTGGGGCACATGTGAGGAACACAAATGCAAACAAGCCTGAATGGTCCCCAGGACTATATAAGACTGAAAACTCACACCCCAGAAGTGACTCGAACCTATACTGCCAGGAGCAACGCAACTGGTATGTACAGGGACGCCTTAATCCGCTTGACCATCACGACTGGACATAAGGAAGTGATAGCCGAAGCTATTTGAACCACTTCCCCGCCGGCACTCGGATGGTAATCTTGGGCATAGCATTTTATCAAATGCGAGTGCCGGCGGGGAAGTGGTTCAAATAGCTTCGGCTATCACTTCCTTATGTCCGGTCGTGATGGTCAAGCGGATTAAGGCGTCCCTGTACATACCAGTTGCGTTGCTCCTGGCAGTATGGGTTCGAGTCACTTCTGGGGTGTGAGTTTTCAGTTGTATATAGTCCTGGGGACCATTCAGGCTTGTTTGCATTTGTGTTCCTCACGTGTGCCCCAAAGAATGAGGTGATTTGATAAAATGCTATGCCCAAGATTAACATCCGAGTGCTGGCGGGGAAGTGGTTCAAATAGCTTCGGCTATCACTTCCTTATGTCCGGTCGTGATGGTCAAGCGGATTAAGGCGTCCCTGTACATACCAGTTGCGTTGCTCCTGGCAGTATGGGTTCGAGTCACTTCTGGGGTGTGAGTTTTCAGTTGTATATAGTCCTGGGGACTTTTCAGGCTTGTTTGCATATATATATATATGTATATATATATATATATATATATATATATATATATATATATATATATATATATATATATATATATATATATATATGTATGTATGTATATATATATATATATATATATATATATATATATATATATATATATATATATGTATGTATGTATATATATATATATATATATATATATATATATATATATATATATATATATATATATATATATATATATATATATATATATGTCGTACCTAGTAGCCAGAATGCACTTCTCAGCCTACTATGCAAGGCCCAATTTGCCTAATAAGCCAAGTTTTCATGAATTAATATATTTTCTCAAATTTTTTTGTTATGAAATGATAAAGCTACCCATTTCATTATGTATGAGGTCAATGTTTTTTTATTGGAGTTAAAATTAACGTAGATATATGACCGAACCTAACCAACCCTACCTAACCTAACGTAACCTATCTTCATAGGTTAGGTTAGGTTAGGTAGCCAAAAAAGTTAGATTAGGTTAGGTTAGGTAGGTTAGGTAGTCGAAAAACAATTAATTCATGAAAACTTGGCTTATTAAGCAAATTGGGCCTTGCATAGTAGGTTGAGAAGTGCGTTCTGGCTACTAGGTACGACATATATATAATAATAATAATAATAATAATAATAATAATTTTTATTTAGGCAAAGGTACATACATAAAGAGATTTTACAAAGTTTGTTGGCTTTATAGATAAGAGCTTGTACATACAATGCCTAAAGCCACTATTACGCAAAGCGTTTCGGGCAGGAAAAAACACTACTGACTAAAGCTTAAAACTAATGGGTAAAAAGAAAAAAATGCGTTGAGTACAAATAAAAATAGAGGTAAAAGAGGGGGGAACATTGTTGAAAAAACAGCACAAATACAATTACAAATTATTACAGAAAATTACATTAAAACAGCGTTGATTTGAAAAACAAAAAACAAAAACAAAAAACATACATGGGTTGACAATAGAGAGGTAAGGTAGGTTACAGGGAATTTATTAGGTATAGCTTCGTTTTTAACTTAAACTGGTTGAGAGAGGTACTGTCTTTAACATGGTTGGGAAGGTCATTCCACATTCTGGGCCCCTTGATTTGTAGAGCATTTCTGGTTTGATTAAGTCGTCCTCTAGGAATATCAAAACTGTATTTATTTCTGGTGTGGTGCTCATGGGTTCTGTTACAACCTTCTATGAAGCTTTTGAGATCAGGATTGGCATTACAGTTTAGCATTTTATATATGTATAGTACACATGAGAGAATGTGCAGTGACTTAATGTCTAACATATTCAGGGATTTGAGTAGGGGTACCGAGTGATGTCTGGGGCCAGAATTGGATATTGTCCTAATAGCAGCTTTGTGTTGAGTAATTAGAGGACGTAAGTGATTTTGGGTAGTAGAGCCCCAAGCACAAATACCATAGTTGAGATATGGATAGATAAGGGAGTAATAGAGAGTCACCAGGGCAGGGCGTGGTACATAATATCTGATCTTAGAAAGAATGCCCACAGTTTTTGAAACTTTTTTTGATATGTTTAGAATGTGCCCCTGGAAATTCAGCTTGTGGTCAATGAGAATGCCAAGGAATTTGCCATCTAATTTGTTACAAATTTGGGTATTGTTTATTTTGAGATTTATTTGATTAGAGGATTTATTGCCAAACAGAATATAGAAAGTTTTGTCAATGTTAAGGGTGAGTTTGTTGGCAGTTAGCCACAGATGGACTTTATTTAGCTCAGTATTTACTGTGGCATTTAGAGCAAGGGGATCAGGACTGGAGTAAATGAAGGTTGTGTCGTCAGCAAATAGGATTGGTTTGAGGTGTTGGGAGGCATTTGGAAGGTCATTAATGTAGATGAGAAAGAGGAGAGGGCCAAGTATGCTGCCCTGGGGAACACCAATGTTGATGGGTAGGGTGGGAGAAATTGTATTATTCACAGAAACACATTGGAGCCTGTCAGTAAGGTAGGATTTGAGGTATTGTAGGGAGTGTCCTCTGACACCATAATGATGTAATTTAAGAAGAAGGTTTTGGTGGTTGACAGTATCGAAAGCTTTACGCATGTCCACAAATAACCCAACAGGGAACTCATTTTTATCAAGAGCTGTATGAATCGAGTTAAGCATACTAATAAGTGCATCGTTAGTGCTTTTTTTGGGCCTGAAGCCATATTGGCAAGGGCTAAGTATATTGAGTTTGGCTAGATATGAGTAAAGCTGCTTATAGATTAGTTTTTCAAAATTTTTTGACAAGTTTGGCAGGATTGATATAGGTCTGTAGTTGTTAACATATGTGAGATCACCACATTTGTGGACAGGCGTTACTCTCGCTTTTTTTAGAATATCTGGAAAGGTTTGGAGTTCAAGTGACTTGTTGAAGAGCAAAGCAATAGCAGGGGCTAAAGATCTGGAGGCTTTTTTGTAGATAACAGTTGGTATCTCCTCAAGGGCACCAGACTTGGTTTTAAGGGAAAGGATTATCTCATTGACGTCAATGGAATTAATAGGCTTTAGGTACAGAGACTGGGGATAGTTCCCTGTAAGATAGTCCTTAATGTCAGTACTGGAAGATGGAATATCATTAGCAAGGGATGAACCAATGGAAGAGAAGAACCTATTGAACTCAATAGCAGAATCAGAGGCTGAAAGCTGACCATCGTTATTAGACAGGAGAGTCGGTTTGTTATTTAAAGACTTCTTTGATCCCAATATTTGTGAAATTGTTCTCCATGTTTGTTTAATGTTGCTCTTTATTTGGGTAAATTTATCTTCGTAGTATTTAGTTTTGGCTCGTCTAATTATCTTAGATAGCAATAATGAGTAATTCTTTGAGAATTCTTTGGCGACAATTCCTAACCTATACTTTTTCTCAAGGTCATGTTTTTTATTAATAGATTTAAGTATTCCCTTTGTAAGCCAGGGATTGTTAAGCCTTTTGGTTGTGACTTGTTTTGTAAGCATAGGACACTGGGTATTATAAAGGCTAAGAGTTTTTTGAAGAAAAGATTGAACTGCTAGGTTGATGTCCTCTATGTTACCTAACTCGGACTCCCAGTTGACATTATCAGTAGCAGTTATAAAATTGTCTATAGCAGTTTCATTGTGTAGTCTAAAACGTATCTCTCTTGACTCAAGAGGTGGTTTGCTAATGTTAGTTAAGAGAAATGTGGGGTAATGGTCTGTAGTGCTATCTGTGGGAACCGACCTGTGAGATTTATATTTATTTAATTTATATGAATTTATATTTACGTTAATTTATATACTTCGATAGCAATTTGTATAATGATAAGTGGACTGTATTTCTGCAATAATCTCAATCTCACAAATCGATCCTCTATACATTAGGGGGGGGGTTATTAAATTAATATATATGCAGCCAATCAAACTACAGAATTAACTACATACATTGAAGAGGTTCCTTATCTTATAGTACAGCAGGCTAGTCCACCAGGTATAACTAGGGTGAAGACACCAAATTATCCTCTTTGAGGTAGCTTCTATCACCCAGTAACTGGTGCACAAAGTCTTCCTCGTCTTGACCTGTCAAAAGGGCGCTAACTGTGAAGCCAGGTTCTATATATGACAAGTTATATCAGAGAAAACACTATACATGGAACAATAAAGACCTGGTTTAATTACCTTTAGTTTGAGGCTTCCACGTGCTCTAACCGGATCACCCTATATAATGACATTAATGGACACTAATGATAGATAATGGGTTTCGGAAAGAACACTTAACTTGATTTGTAGACAGCGTGTTGATAATGGTACACTTCTGGTTTCCATAACACTACGTCCAAGTAAATTAACAGGAGCCGAATTTGCTCCCGTGTGAGCCTCTGGTCTAGTCTCAACAATGGCTGCATCTAACACTCCATACTATTGACGCCTGGCCGACATTGTCCAGATATGATAGGAGCCAAATTTGCTCCACACGTCTCGGAGGTGACACAACAATGGCTGCCCTCCTTCCTCCCTCTGACGCCTGGCTTACATTGTCCACATGTCAGAAAGTGATAGAAGGGTCACATTTACTCTACTTTAATATTGATAATTAAGTTAATTTATATAAGATGTTTTTATGATGGTAAAGTCCAAAGACTAATGTATTTAAGAATAATTCCCACCATAATAGGTGGAGAATATAATAGTATGTGGTGATGATATCCCGTTTTCTATAGACGGTAATTCCACTACAAGTTACGTTTTCTATGGTTAACTTGTTTATACAACACAGCTATTATCTGTATGATATATTAAATGCTGTCGGATTTTCCGACATAATTCCCCAGGGGCTGCTCACGGGTCGAAGTCCTAATTAGAACAGACGAACACCGATACTCCTCCTTCGAATTATTACATTAATTTGATGTTAGTAGTTAGTAATCACACATTTGTGTGTCTGTTCGTACAGGACGGATGTCCCGTACTAGAGTTGCAGGGGTTAGAAGTCTAATGCGATTTCATTTCCCTGTCAACTCTTGAAAGGCTAATATTCAAGCCTTATTACATATTATTTAACCCAGAAGACTGAATGTGATCAAGTACTACAGTCAAGTATGATTCAGGGACTGCAGCGAGATCAGTGACATTAGATATAACTTGAAGTTGGTTCAGGTAACTGGTCACTGATATATAAACACTGAGGCCCATGGAATACATCTTGATTAAATAATAAATGTATCAAATCAGTCATCAGATTTATTGGGGTTTAATTTAGTTAATTGATTCAGAAAATTGAATAGCTCATCATTAAAGTAAAGTATGGTTCTGAGACTGCAGTGGGTTCAGTGACATTGGTCGCAGTGACTTGTAGCTGTTTTAGGCTACTGTTCACTGATTTGCCACTGAGGCCTCATGAACTCATCTTCAGCTTTAAATGATGATACTAACATCAACCTCTGTTACTATAGTCAGCTGTAATCTCCTTAGTATAATGCTACTGGAGAAATATAATCAGCTGACAAATTTAGATTTCTATTGGTATTGTTTATCTGCAGGCATAGGTCTCCTCAGGCTTGATACTGGGCCTGAGAGTAATTTACCTCCTGCAGAGTTTAACATGGTTATACCCTGATATTTAGTAGGGCTACCGATGAATCGATGACAATAGTCTGTCCCTACAAGGAGACCGAAGTCGGTGAGGTGATCAGACTTAATATTATCTGCCAATTTTATTCCTCTATTTCTCAGGAATTTGGCTGTTGCTCTCAGACCTTGAACTTGTAGGTCTACTGGTATTTTGTCCACCACAATGGCTTGTACTCGACAGACGTACCTGCCTAAGCGTACTGATGGTTGTACCACCTGGTAGACTTGAGGTCCTGCATCTGTTACAAACCCTGAGATGTTGAATGACATCTGGGCTACAGGCCTTAATTGTAGTTCATCTGCCAGCTTTTTAGTGATATATGTTCTCTGGGATCCTTGGTCAAACAACCCACGGGTATGGACCTTGGCCCTCTTATTCAGGATGGTAATTTGGGCAGTAGGCAAAGTCGTATTACCTTTAGACTTTGCCGATTGGACACTCTTTGTTGGTTGCACCTTGCAGTACTGTACTGAGGTGGGAATGCTATCTTCCACCTTGGGGTTTGGAGACGTTGTTTTGGTGTCTCTGCACAATGCTGCATGGTGCTGACCTTTGTTACACCTATTACAGGTGTGTAACTGGGTATCACAGTCGTTGATGTTATGTTTCCTGAGGCACCTCGTGCAATGTTGCAAATCTTTGAGTCGCTCAACACGGGCGTCACTATCAGGAAAATTAGAGCAGTGGTACATTGAATGTTTCTCATTGCAGAACAAACATGTTCCATAGCTTCCAGTACCCTTTGGTGTCACGTTCTTGGGTGACACAGTAACTATAGGCTTGGAGGGTCCCACTGCATATACGCCCACACTGCCACTGTTCCACTTTGGTGTTGAATTATATTGTCTAGATTGATTTGGAGTACCTTTGGTACTCTGTGGTTTACTATTATTGGTTTCTGAGGGTTTACTTGGTGGTTTTAATTTGTCATGTGTTCGTAATTGATGAACTACTGACTTTAAACCTTCAGATATTTCATTCATGGATAAGATACTTTTATTGTAATGAGCACTCATTTGTCTCAATATGTCCCTAGGTATTTTCTCCTGGACAATTATTTTCAAGACCCACTCAGCCCCGTTTGTATCTGCTGTCAGGCTGAGGGCATTAATCAATGATTCTACCTCCAGCTTGAAGACTTGGAGTGAATCAGCTGAAGCCTCCGGTGGGGGTAAATGCAACAGCTCATGAACTAAATGTGATGTTCTTACTTCTGGATCAGCATAATTATCCTTGAGGAGTTTTACTGCCAGATCATAGCCGTCATTAGTTAATCTCAGATGGGATACTACTGTTTTAGCCTCACCTGATAATTGGCCTTGCAAATAAGAGAATTTACTACTCTTTGGTAAAGATTGTTTTGAGTCTACAAGGTCAACGAATTTGTTCCAAAATTCGTCCCAATCTTCCTCATCTTTTCCTGAGAAAGTGGGTAAATTAATTGGAGGGAGTCGAGCTTCTGCTTGACTCGTATTAGATGCAACTGTTGTTGTTGTTGCTGTTGCCTTGTTCTGGGCAATTAATTTGACATAAGGCTGTAACGTGGCCTGAGTGTGATCTTCATAATTCGCAAGATCAACCATAATGTCGTCTATTTCTGTTTGTGATAAATTGGTGTTGGCAAGTTCAGCCACATATGTTGCTATTTGGCATTTGATTTGCTCAAATTTACCTGCAGCTGCTTGATAATAGCTTTCCAGGTCAGCATAATCAACTTGAGATTGTTGTGACAAATCTTCACATTTCTTGATCTGTCTTGTTAAGTGGCCTTTAAGACCTGCAAGGGTTCTTTTCATTCTCCCTGCATTATCCATACTGGCTCGTTGGTGAAGCCTTGTGGGACTTGTACTTGGGCTGCTCATAATACTGAACAAGCTCTAATGGTAGCCTAGGGTAAAATGCACTCACTAGGCAATAATCCTACCTCTACTAGAGGTTAGCACTTAAAATTAATACACATTATATATATACAATCATACACACTAATGATTTGAGTGATAAACCAGTGTCACTGGAAGTACCTTTAGGTTAGCTCTTCTATATCACCCTAGGATGGTAGAGACACTAATTAATCACTCAAAGGTGTAATGACCATAAGTAAATTATTATATATACAACTCAATTCGAGTTGATAAAAATTACACCCAAAATAGGGTCTGCACCATTCATTAATGGTGTTAGGTTGTTGAATATAGTACAACTGACTATGGTAATAATGGGACTAGGATGAGCAATAATAGTTCAACTAGTCATATCCTACCCTGTTGTGGGTTGGCAATTAGTAAATATTATACTGTGATCACTAGTGCAATATATATTAAATGATTCTCTATTTTGGAGAAATAATATACACAATTATTGATAATAGCCTCTTAATTAGCCTCTATGAAACTTCTAATATTATCTAGAAGTATTAAATATTATTAGTGACCTCGCGAAATAAACTCCACAAAATTCGTAGATAATCTCTCGCGAAATTTAACACCACGAAATCCGTGAACAATCTTGCGAGGACACAGCCACTAATTTGGCTGGCTTCAATATTAGCGCTGTCATTTCACGAAATAACACACCACCAAATTTCTGTGGGTGTGCATGAAACCGCTGACTAAGGCTGATCTGAACTGAGCGGGGCTCGTGAACTCGCACGAGTCAACTCCGCCGTCATGACTGCTGGCTTTGTTTAAATCACACTGCACTAGATATTTAATGAATCCACTGGTTAACTGGTTCATCCGGTACTAAGATGACCAAATGTGGGTTCAAAGGATCAAATAATCCGTCATCCGGTTCGAAGATGACCAACTAATGTGGGTTTCGAAGGACCAAATAATTCGGTTTCGAAGGACCAAATAATGTGGGAACCGACCTGTGAGATTTATATTTATTTAATTTATATGAATTTATATTTACGTTAATTTATATACTTCGATAGCAATTTGTATAATGATAAGTGGACTGTATTTCTGCAATAATCTCAATCTCACAAATCGATCCTCTACACATTAGGGGGGGGTTATTAAATTAATATATATGCAGCCAATCAAACTACAGAATTAACTACATACATTGAAGAGGTTCCTTATCTTATAGTACAGCAGGCTAGTCCACCAGGTATAACTAGGGTGAAGACACCAAATTATCCTCTTTGAGGTAGCTTCTATCACCCAGTAACTGGTGCACAAAGTCTTCCTCGTCTTGACCTGTCAAAAGGGCGCTAACTGTGAAGCCAGGTTCTATATATGACAAGTTATATCAGAGAAAACACTATACATGGAACAATAAAGACCTGGTTTAATTACCTTTAGTTTGAGGCTTCCACGTGCTCTAACCGGATCACCCTATATAATGACATTAATGGCCACTAATGATAGATAATGGGTTTCGGAAAGAACACTTAACTTGATTTGTTGACAGCGTGTTGATAATGGTACACTTCTGGTTTCCATAACACTACGTCCAAGTAAATTAACAGGAGCCGAATTTGCTCCCGTGTGAGCCTCTGGTCTAGTCTCAACAATGGCTGCATCTAACACTCCATACTATTGACGCCTGGCCGACATTGTCCAGATATGATAGGAGCCAAATTTGCTCCACACGTCTCGGAGGTGACACAACAATGGCTGCCCTCCTTCCTCCCTCTGATGCCTGGCTTACATTGTCCACATGTCAGAAAGTGATAGAAGGGTCACATTTACTCTACTTTAATATTGATAATTAAGTTAATTTATATAAGATGTTTTTATGATGGTAAAGTCCAAAGACTAATGTATTTTAGAATAATTCCCACCATAATAGGTGGAGAATATAATAGTATGTGGTGATGATATCCCGTTTTCTATAGACGGTAATTCCACTACAAGTTACGTTTTCTATGGTTAACTTGTTTATACAACACAGCTATTATCTGTATGATATATTAAATGCTGTCGGATTTTCCGACACTATCGATGATTATACCTGAAGTAAGCGGAGAGGTTATATTTGTCCAGATGTGATCTAGAGTCGTGGCAGTGCTATCAGTGATTCTAGTAGGTCTAGTGATTAAGGGTATGAGGAAGCAGGAATTCATACAGTTGAGGAAGCTAACAGCAGTAGGGTGTTCTGGCTCGCAGAGGTCAATATTAAAGTCCCCTGCGATAATTAGGTGGTTTTTGTTCAGTCTGTTATCAAGTATTAGATTTCTAAGGTTTGAGTTGAATTCGGACACATCAGTGTTAGGAATTCTATAAACTGCACCCACAGACAGGATAGACTCGGCACCCTTGACTCTGAAGCTGGCGAAGATATACTCCCCATAGCAGTCTCTAGTTCTAATTTCTTTTAAGCATGTTAGTTCTTGGTGGTAGTAAAGAGCAGTGCCACCACCTCTCTGAAGTTGACGACAGTTGTGGATTGCTGAGTAGTTAGGCATGTTAAAGAGTTGAGTAGTATCATCTTTCAACCATGTTTCAGTAAGTATAATAAAAGAGAATTTGTTGTCAATAGCTTCAATTAAGGCACTAACATCATCGAAGTGTTTACCTAGGGATCTAACGTTCAAATTGATTACAGAGATATTGTGACTATGAGTTAATACATTGTTTACATCATGTGCTGCAAAATATCTGCAATTTAGATCATTAAAGTGATTATTGTCATAGATAGTGGATAAGAGGTTAAGTTCTGGGTCTATACTTGACTGCAGAAAAAAAAAGCTGATTGCAGGAAAAACAAGAAAAACAAAAAGAAATAAATGTACACAATACTGTACCAAACAAACACAAAAGGGGCTTACAGGGGTACAATGGAGTAAGGGAGTATGGCTAGGCTAGGAAACCTAGGTAATGAATGAGATTAAAGAAAAAAACATATAAACATGGACTATACAAAACACAAGATATAGATATACAAAACAAAAATATAAACAAGACTAAGCAATACAAAAAAAATTGAGCAAAAATGAAAAAAGAGGTAGATTGCTTACAGGTACTCTCAAGTACACTGTAAGTAACAATAGATAGATAATATATATCAATATAGAAAAGAATGTCACAATACAATAAGATAAGCAATTACATGAACAGATGAAAAACAAATCTGCTGTAAAATAGGAAGTAATTATAGCAAAACACAATATAATAATATAACAATACAATAAGAGCTTACAAATTATTGAGTCTGCTAAATTAGAGAATAATTATGGCAAGACACAACAATAAATGCAAGCAAACAAGGAAGTGAAACAATTAGAGGTAGAATTAAGGTCACTAGATAGCCATGGATGATACACAAGTTTGGCGGAGAGAACAAAAAATCAGTAGAGACTGTCAAGATGAATATATAAAAAAATTTGACAAATGATAATTGTAAAGTAAAATAATCTTAAAGATAATAAATTTTATTAAGCTTAGTTTTAACTTATAATTAGTATGAACTTAATTAAAAGAACAAAAATGAGATCAATAATTGATTTCAATAAATGACATAGATCAATACAAATAAATTTAAAATATAAATGGAATAGGGTAAGATTAGATTTAAGAGTAAAATTTTACAATGAAACTGAGGTAGATGCTTGCATAAGTGCATGGAGACTTGATGGATTATTTAGGAAATTATATGAATAGGAGAACATCAGGTAAATGGTAAGGCAGAGACAGCACCTTAGACAAAGTTAGATTAAGTTAGGTTAGGCTCAGACACTGAAAAGAGTTATTTTAAGTACTGGCATTGGTCGGGTTCAGGTTTTCAGATATACCACAATCACTTAAGAAGGCCAGGAGTTGTTGGTCACATTTTATTTCATATCTTTTTCCTGTAGCTTCTTTCTTCGCAAAAATCGTACCATTCCTTGTGTAGCACTGCTTGATAAGACCAGGGTTTTGTTTGCGAATTTGGCGCAGCCTGTAGAGGAGGGATCCACGCTGCTTAGTAAGACACTCATTTATATAGAGGTTGGTTTTTTGCTGAGCAGCTGTTTCTATGAGGTCAAACTTCGCAGAGGGATTTGCAAGTTTGATGAGCATTCTCCTGTTACGGGGATTGTTTTTATCTATCCTAATAGCCGATTTGATTTGAACATTGACACTGATCTTTGAATTAATTAGGGTGTTGGCTATGTTACAGCAATCCTCACCTTGTTGTTCAACAGGTAGATCAGTAGAGCTAATTATCAGGGAGTCATGAAGTTGTTGTTGCTCTTGGTCATCTTTGGAAGCCGCCTGGTGAGTCTGAAGGAGATTGATCTGTTTTTCCAGCTTTTTAAGGAGGTCACTTTGAGCTGTGAGGGTTTCTTCAGCCTGAATCTTACGTATTTGATCCATTGCATCATTTGCAACAGTTTGTATGTTGAGAATTTCTTGGTTGTTGTTCATCGACGATTTAAGGAGGCGGTCTATGGTATGTTGTTGTCGGGTGACTGTGTCTTGGAGGGCCAAAATAGCTTCTGATTGCATTTTCACAAGGTTGTGCAGTTTCTGGAGCCATGGATTACTTCGGAGAGGTTTGAAGTTTATACAGGGAGCCATAGATTGAGTGAATTCTAAAGCTAGAGATCCGAGGTGAGTTGAAGGGGGGGGGGGAGTGAGGAGGGGGAGCGGATGCTGTGTTTACAAACATCGGCGAGGGTTGCGGCGTTGCCAGTGTTTCATTCAGAACTCTAGGAGTAATGGAACCAGAGCGAGAGGCACCCCTACCTTGCTTGTTGTTATGTTTGGGCATGTTTTCGACGAATAGATTCTTGGTAGCGTTTCTAAAGGTAGATACTTGGTGAATTATAGTAGGGATGACTAGCGTATAGGGAACACTTGGCAGAAGGGTCGTAGAAAGGCAGGCGAAAATTGGTTAATTTTGGTTGATTACTGTTGAGGTTCACTGTGAGTTATGTCATATTAAGTCTCCATGCACTTAACTCGTGCTAGGCAGCAGTTAGGCCATGCAACGTTGAGTGGAGACGAAATTAAACACGAAATTTCAGCAGCTGTGACGGAGCCGGTACCACCGCCAGCGTTTCTCGCCGTTGATGTATATATATATATATTGTCCTGGGGACCATTCAGGCTTGTTCGCATTTGTGTTCCTCACGTGTGCCCCAAAGAATGAGGTGATTTGGTAAAATGCTAAGCCCAAGATTACTATCCGAGTGCCGGCGGTGGGGTGGTTCAAATAGCCTCGGCTATCACCTCATTTTGTCCGGTCGTGATGGTCAAGTGGATTAAGGCGTCTTGTACATACCAGTTGCGTTGCTTCTGGGAGTATGGGTTCGAGTCACTTCTGGGGTGTGAGTTTTCAGTTAGTTATATATATATATATATATATATATATATATATATATATATATATATATATATATATATATATATATATATATATATATATATATTATTAAATATGACCGAAAAAGTAAGATTAATAATTCTAACACGAATTTTCTCAATCTTTCGTACATTACGCTTCACTGTTGGAGGTAAATAAAAAATCACTTCTCCAAAATTCATTTTTATTTCTGGTCTGACGCGACATGGGCGCGTTTCGTAAAACTTATTACATTTTCAAAGACTTCACAAATACACAACTGATTAGAACTTACGTATCTCTGATTTTATATCTACATTTGAGTGAGGTGGGAGGGGTGATGTGGCATTAACACAAGACAGAACAAGAGGGGATATTAATAGGGTATTAAAAGTATCAACACAAGACAGAACAGAAACAATGGGTATTGAATAGAAGTGTTTGTAGAAAGCCTATTGGTCCATATTTCTTGATGCTTCTATATTGGAGCGGAGTCTTGAGGTGGGTAGAATATAGTTGTGCAATAATTGGCTGTTGATTGCTGGTGTTGACTTCTTGATGTGTAGTGCCTCGCAAACGTGAAGCCGCCTGCTATCGCTGTATCTATCGATGATTTCTGTGTTGTTTACTAGGATTTCTCTGGCGATGGTTTGGTTATGGGAAGAGATTATATGTTCCTTAATGGAGCCCTGTTGCTTATGCATCGTTAAACGCCTAGAAAGAGATGTTGTTGTCTTGCCTATATACTGGGTTTTTTGGAGCTTACAGTCCCCAAGTGGGCATTTGAAGGCATAGACGACGTTAGTCTCTTTTAAAGCGTTCTGTTTTGTGTCTGGAGAGTTTCTCATGAGTAGGCTGGCCGTTTTTCTGGTTTTATAGTAAATCGTCAGTTGTATCCTCTGATTTTTGTCTGTAGGGATAACGTTTCTATTAACAATATCTTTCAGGACCCTTTCCTCCGTTTTATGAGCTGTGGAAAAGAAGTTCCTGTAAAATAGTCTAATAGGGGGTATAGGTGTTGTGTTAGTTGTCTCTTCAGAGGTTGCATGGCTTTTCACTTTCCTTCTTATGATGTCTTCGATGAAACCATTGGAGAAGCCGTTATTGACTTGGACCTGCCTTACCCTACAGAGTTCTTCGTCGACTTGCTTCCATTCTGAGCTGTGGCTGAGAGCACGGTCGACGTATGCGTTAACAACACTCCTCTTGTACCTGTCAGGGCAGTCGCTGTTGGCATTTAGGCACATTCCTATGTTTGTTTCCTTAGTGTAGACTGCAGTGTGGAAACCTCCGCCCTTTTCCATGACTGTTACATCTAGAAAAGGCAGCTTCCTATCCTTTTCCGTCTCGTAAGTGAAACGCAGCACGGAACTCTGCTCAAATGCCTCCTTCAGCTCCTGCAGATGTCTGACATCAGGTACCTGTGTAAAAATGTCGTCAACATACCTGCAGTATTTGGCCGGTTTCAAGTTCATGTCGACTAAGACTTTTTGCTCGATGGTACCCATGTAGAAGTTTGCAAACAGGACACCTAGGGGAGAACCCATGGCGACCCCATCTACTTGCTTATACATGTGCCCATCCGGGCTCAAGAAGGGTGCCTCTTTAGTACAAGCTTGGAGTAGTTTCCTCAGAATACTTTCTGGCATGTCAAGAGGAGTACAGGCTGGATCACGATACACTCTGTCGGCTATCATTCCGATTGTCTCGTCCACAGGTACGTTGGTAAACAGGGATTCTACGTCCAACGAGGCTCTTATCCCTGTGGCCCGTGTGCCCCGCAGTAAGTCCACAAATTCCTTTGGAGACTTCAGGCTGAAGGCGCAAGGAACATAAGGAGTCAGCAGGCCGTTGAGTCGCTTCGCCAGTCTGTACGTGGGTGTGGGTATCTGGCTAATGATTGGCCGAAGTGGGTTTCCAGGCTTGTGCGTCTTGACATTTCCATACGCATATCCAGGTTTATATTCCCCAATGATCTTTGGCAGGTGGAGTCCGGATTTCTTGGCGTTCACAGTTTCGATCAGTTTGTTGACCTTTGCTTTTAATTCGGCTGTAGTGTCCTTCGTTACCCTTTGGAACTTAGTTTGGTCAGAGAGTATGATGTTCATTTTCGCCAGATATTCGTCTTTTTTAAGAATGACATATATTGGCGACTTGTCACCTCTCCTGACAACTATCTCCTTGTTCTCACGAAGGCTTTTAGCTGCCGCTTTAAGCTCCGGGGACAGTATGGTGCTTCTGTAGTTGCCTCGATTCTTTCCTCCTTCTGCAATAAGTTCTGCTTGTAAGGTATCTTTGGTAGTGACCTTCTTTTGTGTCTCGAGGTCGAATATGTCGTCCTACAGAAGCACCATACTGTCCCCCGAGCTTAAAGCGGCAGCTAAAAGCCTTCGTGAGAACAAGGAGATAGTTGTCAGGAGAGGTAACAAGTCGCCAATATATGTCATTCTTAAAAAAGACGAATATCTGGCGAAAATGAACATCATACTCTCTGACCAAACTAAGTTCCAAAGGGTAACGAAGGACACTACAGCCGAATTAAAAGCAAAGGTCAACAAACTGATCGAAACTGTGAACGCCAAGAAATCCGGACTCCACCTGCCAAAGATCATTGGGGAATATAAACCTGGATATGCGTATGGAAATGTCAAGACGCACAAGCCTGGAAACCCACTTCGGCCAATCATTAGCCAGATACCCACACCCACGTACAGACTGGCGAAGCGACTCAACGGCCTGCTGACTCCTTATGTTCCTTACGCCTTCAGCCTGAAGTCTCCAAAGGAATTTGTGGACTTACTGCGGGGCACACGGGCCACAGGGATAAGAGCCTCGTTGGACGTAGAATCGCTGTTTACCAACGTACCTGTGGACGAGACAATCGGAATGATAGCCGACAGAGTGTATCGTGATCCAGCCTGTACTCCTCTTGACATGCCAGAAAGTATTCTGAGGAAACTACTCCAAGCTTGTACTAAAGAGGCACCCTTCTTGAGCCCGGATGGGCACATGTATAAGCAAGTAGATGGGGTCGCCATGGGTTCTCCCCTAGGTGTCCTGTTTGCAAACTTCTACATGGGTACCATCGAGCAAAAAGTCTTAGTCGACATGAACTTGAAACCGGCCATATACTGCAGGTATGTTGACGACATTTTTACACAGGTACCTGATGTCAGACATCTGCAGGAGCTGAAGGAGGCATTTGAGCAGAGTTCCGTGCTGCGTTTCACTTACGAGACGGAAAAGGATGGGAAGCTGCCTTTTCTAGATGTAACAGTCATGGAAAAGGGCGGAGGTTTCCACACTGCAGTCTACACTAAGGAAACAAACATAGGAATGTGCCTAAATGCCAACAGCGACTGCCCTGACAGGTACAAGAGGAGTGTTGTTAACGCATACGTCGACCGTGCTCTCAGCCACAGCTCAGAATGGAAGCAAGTCGACGAAGAACTCTGTAGGGTAAGGCAGGTCCTAGTCAATAACGGCTTCTCCAATGGTTTCATCGAAGACATCATAAGAAGGAAAGTGAAAAGCCATGCAACCTCTGAAGAGACAACTAACACAACACCTATACCCCCTATTAGACTATTTTACAGGAACTTCTTTTCCACAGCTCATAAAACGGAGGAAAGGGTCCTGAAAGATATTGTTAATAGAAACGTTATCCCTACAGACAAAAATCAGAGGATACAACTGACGATTTACTATAAAACCAGAAAAACGGCCAGCCTACTCATGAGAAACTCTCCAGACACAAAACAGAACGCTTTAAAAGAGACTAACGTCGTCTATGCCTTCAAATGCCCACTTGGGGACTGTAAGCTCCAAAAAACCCAGTATATAGGCAAGACAACAACATCTCTTTCTAGGCGTTTAACGATGCATAAGCAACAGGGCTCCATTAAGGAACATATAATCTCTTCCCACAACCAAACCATCGCCAGAGAAATCCTAGTAAACAACACAGAAATCATCGATAGATACAGCGATAGCAGGCGGCTTGACGTTTGCGAGGCACTACACATCAAGAAGTCAACACCAGCAATCAACAGCCAATTAATGCACAACTATATTCTACCCACCTCAAGACTCCGCTCCAATATAGAAGCATCAAGAAATATGGACCAATAGGCTTTCTACAATCACTTCTATTCAATACCCATTGTTTCGTGTTCTGTCTTGTGTTGATGAAATTAATACCTTATTAAATACCACCTCACCCCATCCACCTCACTCAAATGTAGATATAAACAAAATCGGAGATGTGTAAGTTCTATTCAGTTGTGTATGTTTAAACTAAAGTCTTTGAAAATGTAATAAGTTTTACGAAACGCGCTCAAGTGTCGCGTCAGACTAGAAATAAAAATGAATTTTGGAGAATTGATTTTTGAATTACCACCAACAGTGAAAAGAAATGTACGAAAGATTGAGAAAATTCGTGTTAGAATTATTAATCTTACTTTTTCGGTCTTATTTAATAATATATGTCTACAGGAAAGACTGCTACCAAATTATACTAATATATATATATATATATATATATATATATATATATATATATATATATATATATATATATATATATATATATATATATATATATATATATATATATATATATATATATATATATATATATATATATATATATATATATATATATATATATATATATATAGCAGTCTTTCTTGTAAACATATGTTGCTGAATATGACCAGAAAGGTAAGATTAATAATTCTAACACGAATCTTCTCAATATTTCTTATGTTTTTCTTCACTGTCTGTGGTAATATAAATAACAATTCTCCTAAATTAATTTTTTAATTGTCTGATGCCTGAACACGTTTCGTAATTTGTATTACATTTTCAAAGACTTAATTTTCATACAAATTCTTCGTACTTATACTCTATGTGATGAGGTGATAAGGTACAAAAGTTTTGGGTTAGGTGGCAAACATTAAACAGAACACGAAACAATGGGTATAAATTGGATAATTAAACATATGAATGGAAGTAACTGCAGAAGGTCTATTGGCCCTTACTTCCTCTTGCTGCTTCCATATTGGTTCGGGGTCTTGAAGTAGGTAGAATATAGTTGGGCATTAATTAGCTGTTGATTGCTGGTGTAGAGTTTTTGATGTATAGTGCCTCGCTGATGTCAAGCCGCCTGCTATCGCCGTACCTATCGATGATTTCTGTGTTGTTTGTTAAGATTTCTCTGGTGATGATCTGGGTGTGAGAAGAGTTTGTGTTCCTTGATGGCTCCCTGTTGCTTATGCATTGTTAGTCGCCTAGAAAGAGACGTTGTTGTCTTGCCTTTATACTGAGTTCTTTTGGGCTTACAGTCCCCACGTGGGCATTTAAAGGCATAGACGATGTTGGTCTCCTTCAAAGCGTTCTGCTTGGTGTCTGGCGAGTTTTTCATGATTGGCCGTTTTTTTTTGTTTTACCTAGTACCTAGTAGCCAGAATGCACTTCTTGGCATACTATGCAAGGCCAGATTTGCTTAATAGGCCAAGTGATTTTCTTTTTTGTCTGTATTGACTTTCGCAAACTAAATGCCGTCACCATCAAGGATTCCTACCCTTTGCCACGAATCGTTGATATGCTTGATGCTATCGGTAATACAGCTTATCTTTCATAGATTGACTTGTTGAAAGGATACTACCAGATCAGCCTGACGGAGCAGGCTAAGGAAATATCTGCCTTCACCACTCCCTTTGGCCTGTTTAGGTATTAACGGCTTCCCTTTGGATTGTGTAATGCCCCTGACACCTTTCAGAGAACTGTCAACATAGTCATCCAGGGCCTGGATAACACCTACTTGGATGACATTGTTGTGGCAACCAGCAGCTGGGACGACCATCTGCTCCAGCTACAGTGGTTGTTCAACTAGCTCCTGAAAGCCTGCCTCACCATTAACTTGGGCAAGTCTACATTCTCCAAAGGTAAAGTACGCTACCTTGGTCATGTGATAGGCAGTGGCAGCCTTGCTCCCTTAACAGTTCATCAACAAGCCATTCAACATTACCCACGATCTACCACTAGGAAGCAGCTCATGCACTTCCTAGGTCTAGCGTCGTACTATCGTAGATTCGTGAAAAATTTCAGTACAGTAGCGACGCCTCTCATTAACTTGACCAGCCCTAAACAACGATATCATTGGACAACTTCACAGGCGGTTGCTTTCGAACAACTGAAGTCTTTATTGAGCACTACTCCCATTCTCGCCTCGCCAGACGTTACGAAGCCCTTCGTTCTCAATGTCGACGCCAGCAGTACTGGCATCGGAGGTGTCCTTATGCAACAGCGTGGCGAAGAGGTTCTTCCTGTCAGCTACTCCAGCTACAAGCTGAAACCTCACAAGCATTAGGCCCAGTTCTCCAATCATTGTCTGCTACGCTGGGCACTGTATCTGCAGAACTTCAACCTTACCATCTACTTCATCAAGAGCTCAGACAACGTCGTCGCCGATGCACTTTCCAGAGTCCACGAGGTGGACTCATCCACTCCTACTATTCTACACTCTGCTGCAGTCGAATAGGCAATAGGAGCAGGCTTTGGGGGAGAGCTGTCACGGTAAAATCTCTAGGAAGACATACGGCCTACTCCATTATCCCCTATTCTACTCATTCACTTCTATGTAATCAAGAACTGCAGCCAAGAACAACAACAACAACTACTTCCAGACGTCTAGACAGTACTACCAGTCTCCCCCCTTCAACACTGCCCATCACCCCACCTCGCACCTGGGTCGCTGCGAGGCCACGCCCTCTGAAACAAGCAGTTTAAGTGAGCCGGTTCATAGTTAAAGAAGCCATCAGCACCATCTGCCTGGCCGATATTCGGTATAAATAGGGCTACCAAGCTCTCCCAGATTCAGATTACTCCTGTGTGTTCAACTGAGTAGACCCGTTGACACATCTCAGTGTGGTAACGGATTTAGTCAGACTAGCTCATAGTATTTTGCACCTTAATGTAAAGTAAATTTGATTGTTCATCTTGTTTGTTTTGCACACTTTGTATTAAAGCCAAGCCTGGATATTTTTGTAATTTGTTAAATTTAATTTTAAAGTAAAGTATTTTTAAATGTTTTTTTCCCTCTGCTTTATCCTACAGTTTATCTCACTATGAAGACACCTTTGCAGTTTAACTTTTTTCCTCTTTTTTTTAAATATTTTGTCACTGGCATTACAGAGACTGCATGACCACCAACGTTTCCCGTCACAATATATATATGTATATATATATATATATATATATATATATATATATATATATATATATATATATATATATATATATATATATATATGTTGTTAAATATGACCGAAAAAGTATGATTAATAATTCTAAAACGAATTTTCTCAATATTTCTTATGTTTCTTTTTACTGTCGATGGTAATTGAAAAATCAATTCTCCAAAATTCATTTTTATTTCTTGTCTGAAGCGACGCTTGAACGTGTTTCGTAATAACTTATTACATTTTCAAAGACTTTAGTTTACACACACAACTGTATGCTGAAAACACTAAACAGAGTCATCCTTATATTAACACTAAGCATCTAATCCATCGTACTTATACTCACATTTGGGTGAGGTGATATGGCGCAACAGTTTAATGATTTAACAGTTTAGTATGTTTAGTGTTTTCAGGTTGCAGTTGTGTGTGTAAACTAAAGTCTTTGAAAATGTAACAAGTTATTACGAAACACGTTCAAGCATCGCCTCAGACTAGAAATAGAAATGGATTTTGGAGAACTGATTTTTCCATTACCATCGACAATCTTTTTATTGTTTATATGACATATATATATATATATATATATATATATATATATATATATATATGACAGTGTCAGACCACAGAGGAAAATTGAAACAGGAATTTCCTTAAGTACTTTCGTATATTAATACATCTTCAGAAGGAGTGAGACATATATATATATATATATATATATATATATATATATATATATATATATATATATATATATATATATATATATATATATATATATATATATATATATATGTCGTACCTAGTAGCCAGAACTCACTTCTCAGCCTACTATGCAAGGCCCAATTTGCCTAATAAGCCAAGTTTTCATGAATTATTTGTTTTTCGACTACCTAACCTACCTAACCTAACCTAACCTTTTTGGCTACCTAACCTAACCTAACCTATAAAGATAGGTTAGGTTAGGTTAGGTAGGGTTGGTTAGGTTCGGTCATATATCTACGTTAATTTTAACTCCAATAAAAAAAATTGACCTGATACATAATGAATTGGGTAGCTTTATCATTTCATAAGAAAAAAATTAGAGAAAATATATTAATTCAGGAAAACTTGGCTTATTAGGCAAATCGGGCCTTGCATAGTAGGCTGAGAAGTGAGTTCTGGCTACTAGGTACGACATATATATATATATATATATATATATATATATATATATATATATATATATATATATATATATATATATATATATATATATATATATATATATATATATATATATATATGTCGTACCTAGTAGCCAGAACGCACTTCTCAGCCTACTATGCAAGGCCCGATTTGCCTAATAATCCAAGTTTTCCTGAATTAATATATTTTCTCTAATTTTTTTCTTATGAAATGATAAAGCTACCCATTTCAGTATGCATGAGGTCAATTTTTTTATTGGAGTTAAAATTAACGTAGATATATGACCGAACCTAACCAACCCTACCTAACCTAACCTAACCTATCTTTATAGGTTAGGTTAGGTTATGAAGCCGAAAAAAGTTAGGTTAGGTTAGGTTAGGTAGGTTAGGTCGTCGAAAAAACATTAATTCATGAAAACTTGGCTTATGAGGCAAATCGGGCCTTGCATAGTAGGCTGAGAAGTGCGTTCTGGCTATTAGGTACGACATATCTGGCTGTTAGGTACGACGGCTACATAGTAGCCAGAACGCACTTTTCAGCCTAATATGCAAGGCCCGATTTGCCTAATAAGCCAAGTTTTCCTGAATTAATATATTTTCTCTATTTTTTTTCTTATGAAACGATAAAGCTACCCATTTCGTTATGTATGAGGTAAAAAAAATTTATTAGAGTTAAAATTAACGTAGATATATGACCGAACCTAACCAACCCCACCTAACCTAACCAGCCCCACCTAACCTAACCTAACCTATCCATAAAGTTTAGGTTAGGTTTGGTAGCCGAAAAAGTTAGGTTAGGTTAGGTTAGGTTAGGTAGGTTAGGTAGTCGAAAAACAATTCATGAAAACTTGGCTTATTAGGCAAATCGAGACTTGCATAGTAAGCTGAGAAGTGAGTTCTAGCTACTAGGTATATATATATATATATATATATATATATATATATATATATATATATATATATATATATATATATATATATATATATATATATATATATATATATATATATATATATATATATGACAATGTCAGACCACGGAGGAAAATGAAACAGGAATTTCCTTAAGTACTTTCGTATATTAAATACATCTTCAGAAGGAATGATTTTACAGATCGAGTGATGGGTATAAATAGGCAGGAGAGAGTGGTGAAGTGAGGTGAGGTACAATACTTAGACAACGCAGACGGCCCATTGGCCCATCAGATGCCACCCAATTGGCCCATCCGATGTAGCCCAATGGCCCATCTGATACAGCAGACATACAAGCACAATACATAGGTAATTATAACATAAAGAGGTAAATATATACAATGAATTAGTGAGACAAATGTTTTCCAATGATGCTATTTAAATCGCCCTTTAGCTGATCTATTAGAAATGGATCTAAGTTATATAGACCACTGCTAATATTCAAATTACTTTCTTGGTGATCTGTATCAAAGCAGATTCAATTATGTTTCTGTTATAGGTGCTTTTACAATTTGTTATTGAAGAAGCACTCTCCCAATCAATTTGGTGAGCTTTTTCTGACAAATGAACAAACAAAGCATTAGACAATTGGCCATGTCTTACAGAGTATTTATGTTGCGATATTCTACATTTTAAATCTTTAGATGTTTGCCCGACATAGAACTTATTACATTCCTTACAAGGTATTTTATAAATTATTTTATTAAATTATTGAATCTGCTTTGATACAGATAACTACTACGCTATCCACCAGGCTATGAGGCCCCTTATGTGTGTGTGTGTGTGTGTGTGTGTGTGTGTGTGTGTGTGTGTGTGTGTGTGGTGTGTGTGTACTCACCTAGTTGTGCTTGCGGGGTTGAGCTTTTAGCTCTTTAGTCTTTTCACTGTTGGTGGTAATTAATTGACCGCCAAGAAATCCGGACTCCACCTGCCAAAAATTATTGGGGAATATAAACCTGGATATGCGTATGGAAATGTCAAGACACACAAACCTGGAAACCCACTTCGGCCATCTAAGTAGTTAGTAAACAGTTGATTGACAGTTGAGAGGCGGCCGAAAGAGCAAAGCTCAACCCCCGCAAAAACACAACTAGTAAACACACACACACACACATATATATATATAATATATATATATATATATATATATATATATATATAATATATTATATATATATATATATATTATATATATATATATATATATATATATATATATATATATATATATATATATATATATATATATGAGAGGTTTACATTTACATGGGGTGTTAAGTCATAGTTTGCTGTATTGGTCAGTAAAGGTTACTGAAGACGTGAAGATTCTGTCTGCTACCTTTGTTTATGGTTTAACATTTCGTTTATACCGAGGGATGACATATTAGATGACATATTTTTCTTTATATAAAGAAGAGTCCAAGTCTATGAACATTTGTCAAGGAATTTGTAGAAATAAGATGTGGAAGTTTTTCTCTCTTTGAGGCATCATAAATATTTCAGTTATGTTGTTGACATAAGTGGTTCCCATTCCGGGTCTTTCTTTGCTCACGCATTACATCAAAAAGATACATACATAATTGATAACAAACTTTTCCAGCATTGAGAAGTGCAGTTTTTATACCATTAATACACTTCATAGATTATTGGGACCTATTGAAAAGATATATCTGTACTTGACCCAACGGAGACATTAATGTGTCAGGCAGTTTTAGACCATAACATAACCACCCGACAGCATATAAGAAGGTTGGCCGGGGCTCTTTACAACTGACACCAGAACTGGTAACTATATATCAATGTCATGTATTGGGTGCATAAGTGTTTAAGGTGCACCAGCACCGCCAGATGGCTGTGTGGAGGCGGGAGCCGGGCGGGTGGACCAGACGCCCACAGCGTCTCCTGACTGTCACTCCTCCTCCTCCCGGGACTCCCACGGTAAGTGGGACTAAAACCCTTATACATCCACCACATCTCACATCAGGCTGGCCGTTCCTTCCCACGCCACGGTTACCTAACGTGGTAAACACAGGTTGATATCGAGATTTGTGAAACAGGATGACCGGGTTGTATGAGCGGTTGACTGGGTTACATGAGAGGTTGCCCAGGTTGCATGAGAGGTTGACCGGGTTGCATGAGCGGTGCCCAGGTTGCATGAGAGGTTGCCCAGGTTGCATGAGAGGTTGACCGGGTTGCATGAGAAGTTGCCCAGGTTGCATGAGAGGTTGCCCAGATTGCATGAGAAGTTGCCCAGGTTGCATGAGAGGTTGCCCAGGTTGCATGAGAGGTTGCCCAGGTTGCATGAGAGGTTGACCGGGTTACATGAGAGGTTGACCGGGTTGCATGAGAGGTTGACCGGGTTGCATGAGCGGTTGACCGGGTTGCATGAGAAGTTGACCGGGTTGCATGAGAGGTTGACCGGGTTACATGAGAGGTTGACCGGGTTGCATGAGAGGTTGACCGGGTTGCATGAGAGGTTGACCGGGTTGCATGAGAGGTTGACCGGGTTGCATGAGAAGTTGCCCAGGTTGCATGAGAAGTTGACCGGGTTGCATGAGAGGTTGCCCAGGTTGCATGAGAGGTTGCCCAGGTTGCATGAGAGGTTGACCGGGTTGCATGAGAAGTTGCCCAGGTTGCATGAGAGGTTGCCCAGGTTGCATGAGAAGTTGCCCAGGTTGCATGAGAGGTTGCCCAGGTTGCATGAGAGGTTGACTGGGTTGCATGAGAAGTTGCCCAGGTTGCATGAGAGGTTGCCCAGGTTGCATGAGAGGTTGACCGGGTTGCATGAGAAGTTGCCCAGGTTGCATGAGAAGTTGACCGGGTTGCATGAGAGGTTGCCCAGGTTGCATGAGAGGTTGCCCAGGTTGCATGAGAGGTTGACTGGGTTGCATGAGAAGTTGCCCAGGTTGCATGAGAGGTTGCCCAGGTTGCATGAGAAGTTGCCCAGGTTGCATGAGAGGTTGCCCAGGTTGCATGAGAGGTTGCCCAGGTTGCATGAGAGGTTGACCGGGTTGCATGAGAAGTTGCCCAGGTTGCATGAGAGGTTGCCCAGGTTGCATGAGAAGTTGCCCAGGTTGCATGAGAGGTTGTTCAGGTTGCATGAGAAGTTGCCCAGGTTGCATGAGAGGTTGCCCAGGTTGCATGAGAGGTTGACCGGGTTGCATGAGAGGTTGCCCAGGTTGCATGAGAAGTTGCCCAGGTTGCATGAGAGGTTGCCCAGGTTGCATGAGAAGTTGCCCAGGTTGCATGAGAGGTTGCCCAGGTTGCATGAGAGGTTGCCCAGGTTGCATGAGAGGTTGCCCAGGATGCATGAGAAGTTGCCCAGGTTGCATGAGAGGTTGCCCAGGTTGCATGAGAAGTTGCCCAGGTTGCATGAGAGGTTGACCGGGTTACATGAGAAGTTGGCCGGGTTGCATGAGAGGTTGCCCAGGTTGCATGAGAGGTTGACCGGGTTTCATGAGAGGTTGACCGGGTTGCATGAGAAGTTGCCCAGGTTGCATGAGAGGTTGACCGGGTTGCATGAGCGGTTGACCGGGTTGCATGAGAAGTTGCCCAGGTTGCATGAGAGGTTGCCCAGGTTGCATGAGAGGTTGACCGGGTTGCATGAGAGGTTGCATGAGAGGTTGCCCAGGTTGCATGAGAGGTTGACCGGGTTGCATGAGAAGTTGACCGGGTTGCATGAGAGGTTGCCCAGGTTGCATGAGAGGTTGACCGGGTTGCATGAGAGGTTGACCGGGTTGCATGAGAGGTTGACCGGGTTGCATGAGCGGTTGACCGGGTTGCATGAGAGGTTGACCGGGTTGCATGAGCGATTGACCGGGTTGCATGAGAGGTTGCCCAGGTTGCATGAGAGGGTGACCGGGTTGCATGAGAGGTTGACCGGGTTGCATGAGAGGTTGCCCAGGTTGCATGAGAGGTTGACCGGGTTGCATGAGAGGTTGACCGGGTTGCATGAGAGGTTGACCGGGTTGCATGAGAAGTTGCCCAGGTTGCATGAGAGGTTGACCGGGTTGCATGAGCGGTTGACCGGGTTGCATGAGAAGTTGCCCAGGTTGCATGAGAGGTTGCCCAGGTTGCATGAGAGGTTGACCGGGTTGCATGAGAGGTTGCCCAGGTTGCATGAGAGGTTGCCCAGGTTGCATGAGAGGTTGACCGGGTTGCATGAGAAGTTGACCGGGTTGCATGAGAGGTTGCCCAGGTTGCATGAGAGGTTGACCGGGTTGCATGAGAGGTTGACCGGGTTGCATGAGAGGTTGACCGGGTTGCATGAGCGGTTGACCGGGTTGCATGAGAGGTTGACCGGGTTGCATGAGCGGTTGACCGGGTTGCATGAGAGGTTGCCCAGGTTGCATGAGAGGTTGACCGGGTTGCATGAGAGGTTGACCGGGTTGCATGAGAGGTTGCCCAGGTTGCATGAGAGGTTGACCGGGTTGCATGAGAGGTTGACCGGGTTGCATGAGAGGTTGACCGGGTTGCATGAGCGGTTGACCGGGTTGCATGAGAAGTTGACTGGGTTGCATGAGAAGTTGCCCAGGTTGCATGAGAGGTTGACCGAGTTGCATAAGAGGTTGACTGGGTTGCATGCGTCGGAAAACCTGACGCCATTTACTAATATTAAATACAATATGCAGATAATATTGCTGCTGTTGAATAAATAAATTCGCTCTAAGAAAACGTGGCGCAGTGGAATTTTCCGTCAATAGAAAACGAGATATCATTGCCACATAGCGCTATAAATTCACCAGCTATTCTGATGGGAATTAATCCTAATACAGCAGCCTTTGGACTTTTAACAATATATAAACATCTCATTTGAATTAACTTAATTATCAGTACCAAAATAGAGTAAATGTGACTTTCTACCTCTTATTGACATGTGGACAATGAGAGAGAGCTATGGCGTCAGGGGAGGGGGAGTGTTCAACAATTTTTGCAAGACCAGAGTTGCAGGAGCAAAACAGCTCCTTGGTCCTTATCTTATAAATAATATACCAATATTTACTCTGATATAACTGTCATTCATATAGGATTCCTGCTATTCAGCAAGCGCCCTTTGACAGTAACAATAGAAGAGGAAGCAAGAATTAATCCTAGTCAACCAGTACATGGTGTTGATGTTAGCCTCAAGCACGAGGATTATTTAGTGTCATCATCCTTGTTTATACCTGGTGGAACAGGCCTACCATACAATAAAACAAGACCTCCTAGTTTTCATTACTAATATATGTAGTTTGTTGACCAATCCTCACACTAGAAAATGAGGGGACGACGACGTTACGGTCCGTCCTGGACCATTCTCAAGTCAATATCACAATTGACTTCAGAATGGTCCAGGACGGACCGAAACGTCGTCGTCCCTTCATTTTCTAGTGTGTGGATTGGTCAACATTCTTCAGCCACGTTATTGTGACTCATCACCTGCATACGTAGTTTAATACTGAAGTTTGATTGGCTGCATAAATATAAATTTAATATAAACCCTCCCCTAATGTGCAAGGAGTCGATTAGTGAAAATATTTCAGAAATACAGTCCAATAAACATCATACAAATTGCTATTGAAAAATATAAATTAACGTAAATATAAACACTATATAAATTCATATAAATTAAATAAATATAAATCTCACAGGTCGGTTCCTCACATTATTTGGTCATCTTCGAACCAGATGACAGATTATTTAGTCATCTGTGTTCCGGAAGAACCATATTTAACCAGTGGATTCATTAAATCAAGAAATCCACTGGTACTAGTGTGATTTATACAATAACATTATATTGCCAGTCTAGTCAGTGACCGGCCACAGTGACCTGCCATCTGCTCACGACCCCCCCCCCCCCAGCAGAGCCTCACAGCGGCTCTACAGGCACCCACCAATTTCGTGGAGTGTTATTCATGGACTGACAACGCTTATTTTAAAACAAGCCATATATCGCGGCTGCGTCCTCGCAAGTTTATCAACGAATTTGTGGTGTTAATTTTGCGAGATCACTAATAATATTTATTATTTCTCAATAATTCTAGAGGCTATCACCTACAATTCTGTATATTATTTCTCTTAAATAGAGAATATATATATATATATATATATATATATATATATATATATATATATATATATAATATATATATATATATATATATATATATATATATATATATATATATATATATATAGCCAGCACAGAAGCCTTACAGCAACTGGCATAACTGGTAAGCCTTTAACCCACTGCACCACAGCTCAGACCCTTAAAAGAGATGGTAATTTCGGAGTATTTCCCCTCCAAAAATCACCACCTCCCAAGGGCAACTAGAGCATAGTGAGGGGCTACTCACTTTTTTTCATTAAATTCCTGTTAATATGGGAGAACTCTGTGTCTATGCTTAATGCACAACTTGCCTAAACACCGCAAGAGAGATTATACAACCTTAGAACACTTTCCCACCAGGAGATTTGAACCCTAGCCAGCACAGAAGCCTTACAGCAACTGGCATAACTGGCAAACCTTTAACCCACTGCACCACAGCTCAGACCCTTAAAAGAGATGGTAATTTCGAAGTATTTCACTTCCAAAGATCACCACCTCCCAAGGGCAACTAGAGCATAGTGAGGGGTACTCACTTTCTTTCATCAAATTCCTGTTAATATGGGAGAACTCTGTGTCTATGCTTAATGCACAACTTGCCTAAACACCGCAAGAGAGAATATACAACCTTAGAACACTTTCCCACCAGGAGATTCGAACCGTAGCCAGCACAGAAGCCATACAGCAACTGGTAAGCCTTTAACCCACTGCACCACAGCTCAGACCCTTAAAAGAGATGTTATGCCAGTTGCTGTAAGGCTTCTGTGCTGGCTAGGGTTCGAATCTAGTTATTCGAATCGGTTCGAATAACCAGTCTCCGTGGTGCAGTGGTAAGACACTCGCCTGGTGTTCCGCGAGCGCTTTGCCATGGGTTCGTATCCTGGCCGGGGAGGATTTACTGGGCGCAAATCCTTAACTGTAGCCTCTGTTTAACTCAACAGTAAAATGAGTACTTGGTTGTAACAACGATTCTTCGCGGCGGGGATCATATTCCAGGGACCTGCCCGAAACGCTACGCGTACTAGTGGCTGTACAAGAATGTAACAACTCTTGTATATATCTAAAAAAAAAAAAAAAAAAAAAAAAAAAAAAAAAAAAAAAAAATCTGGTGGGAAAGTGTTCTAAGGTTGTATAATCTCTCTTGCGGTGTTTAGGCAAGTTCTGCATATATATATATATATATATATATATATATATATATATATATATATATATATATATGACAATGTCAGACCACGGAGGAAAAATGAAACAGGAAATTTCCTTAAGTACTTTCGTATATTAAATACATCTTCAGAAGGTCATTTTACAGATCGAGTGATGGGTATAAATAGGCAGGAGAGAGTGGTGAAGTAAGGTGAGGTACAATACTTGGACAACGCAGAAGGCCCATTGGCCCATCAGATGCACCCAATTAGCCCATCCGATGTAGCCCAATGGCCCATCTGATTACAGCAGACATACAAGCATAATACATAGGTAATTATAACATAAAGAGGTAAATATATACAATAAATTAGTGAGACAAATGTTTTTCAATGATTCTACTTAAATCGCCCTTTAGCTGATCTATTAGAAATGGATCTAAGTTATATAGACCACTGCTAATGATTCAAATTACTTTCTTTGGTGATCTGTATCAAAGCGGATTCAATTATGTTTCTGTTATAGGTGCTTTTACAATTTGTTATTGAAGACGCACTCTCCCAATCAATTTGGTGAGCGTTTTCTGACAAATGCACAAACAAAGCATTAGATAATTGGCCATGTTTACAGAGTATTTATGTTGCGATATTCTACATTTTAAATCTTTAGATTGTTTGCCCGACATAGAACTTATTACATTCCTTACAAGGTATTTTATAAATGACGCAATTATCACTACGAGGGCTGTTCCTTACTAATAGCTTTACCAACAGTGTTTTCGTAGCTAACATTACATCTATATAAAAGTTTCAAGGCCTTGACAATATTCTCAAACCCAGAGAAATATGGTAAACATAACACATTCTTTGGGCGAGTCCTTTCACTGCATACATTATTATAATATGTACGACGAGCTTTGTTACGACAAACTTCCAAAAAATTCAGTGGGTAACAAGCTTAAGACCAATCGAATCAATATTCTTAAATTCTTCATCTAAGAATTCTGGACTCACAACTCGAAGAGCTCTTAGATACATTGAAGAAAAAATTGACTTTTTTACATTGTATTTATGCCCTGAAAATAATGAACATAAGATAAATTGTTCGTAGGTTTTCTGTAAACACTAAACTTTAATGAAGAGTTTTCCCTATGAATAAGCACATCTAGAGAATGGCAAACATTTATCAATTTCAGTCTCCATAGTAAATTTTATGGAGGTGACTTGGTCATTAAGTTTGGCTACAAATTCGTCTGTGTTTACATCTGAAGGCCAAATACACAAGATATCATCAACATATCTAAACCAAGGAATGATTCCAGGAGTTATTTTTGAAACAAATTTCTTTTCAAAGAATTCCATGTACAGGTTTGAGAGCAATGGCGATAGAGGATTCCCCATTGCCATTCCAAAAGTCTGTAAATAATACTCATTATTAAAGGTAAATTTACATTCTTTAATGCACAACTTAACAAGACTGACAATAATATCAGCAGAAGAGGTAAGTCATGGCTCATTAGTTCACGAGCAAGATAATCGAGAATATCATCGACCGGTACCTTGTTGAACAAGGAACAAACGTCAAAACTGATTAACTTTACATCAGGAGTGACAGGAACACTATTCAATTTGTTAACTAAATCAAGAGAATTTGTCAAATGAGAAGAGGAGATAGTTCCTAACAAAGGGGACAAGATTTTGGTAAGCCATTTGGAGAGTTTGTAAGAAATGGATCCCACAGAACTGATGATAGGTCTCATGGGATTGTTAGGCTTATGCGTCTTGACAAGACCATATAGATATGGTAATGAAGGTGATGAAGTAGTAAATTGACTTAAGAAGATCTTTATGTTTACTTAACAACTTCCTCAAGCTACTATTGAAGAACTTGATGATGTCTTCAAGAGGATTTTCCTAAGCTTAGTGTACGTTGAAGAATCTAGGAGGAGATCATTCATTTTCGAAATATATTCCTCCTTGTTTAAAATAACAATAGTGCTGGATTTATCAGCCTTTGTTATATGAATGGAAGGATCGGCTCTTAACTCCTGTAAGCTTCGTCTGAATCTTTCGGGAAAATTGTTTGTTTGGGGCGTCAACATTGAACCATAAACAATACCTTTAACCAGGTTTAGGTTTTGTGAAGACAGAGAGTTATGTTTTTTCAAGCTGTAACAATGAACTAGCAATTTTAACTGCAGAAGGTTGATTTGAAATGGCAAAAGACATACCATAACCCAAAGCAGTAACCACATTTTCACATATCGCTTTGGACGACAGATTCAACACGTTGTTAGGATTAGATTTCTTGTTCCAATCACTATTTTTTTAATCAAACTTTCTAACTTGCGCTTAAGAATTTTCTGTAACTGATTAATTTTTCCGCGGAGGTCACTATATATTTCATCCATCAGAAGATTTTTCCAGTCCAAAGGTATTGCGTGATGAAAGTTTCTTTTTGCTGTATCCAGGCTTTTGAAAACAGAACGTTCCTTTGATTTTGTAACTTCAATGTGTTTTTTCAAAATGGAAGCACAGAAATCACTAAACGGTTCATCACCTAATTTGAGCAGACGGGCAGGTAGCAGAGACTTGGGTACAACTTGCTCACCAAGACATTGTTTCAGGAATTTGAGGCGGATGCGGGAACAGTGCGCTTTCACTAGTAGAGAAGCGAAGGTGGTCTACTAGTGAAAGCGCACTGTTCCCGCATCCGCCTCAAATTCCTGAAACAATGTCTTGGTGAGCAAGTTGTACCCAAGTCTCCTGCTACCTGCCCGTCTGCTCAAATTAGGTGATGAACCGTTTAGTGATTTCTGTGCTTCCATTTTGAAAAAACACATTGAAGTTACAAAATCAAAGGAACGTTCTGTTTTCAAAAGCCTGGATACAGCAAAAAGAAACTTTCATCACGCAATACCTTTGGACTGGAAAAATCTTCTGATGGATGAAATATATAGTGACCTCCGCGGAAAAATTAATCAGTTACAGAAAATTCTTAAGCGCAAGTTAGAAAGTTTGATTAAAAATAGTGATTGGAACAAGAAATCTAATCCTAACAACGTGTTGAATCTGTCGTCCAAAGCGATATGTGAAAATGTGGTTACTGCTTTGGGTTATGGTATGTCTTTTGCCATTTCAAATCAACCTTCTGCAGTTAAAATTGCTAGTTCATTGTTACAGCTTGAAAAACATAACTCTCTGTCTTCACAAAACCTAAACCTGGTTAAAGGTATTGTTTATGGTTCAATGTTGACGCCCCAAACAAACAATTTTCCGAAAGATTCAGACGAAGCTTACAGGAGTTAAGAGCCGATCCTTCCATTCATATAACAAAGGCTGATAAATCCAGCACTATTGTTATTTTAAACAAGGAGGAATATATTTCGAAAATGAATGATCTCCTCCTAGATCTTCAACGTACACTAAGCTTAGGAAAAATCCTCTTGAAGACATCATCAAGTTCTTCAATAGTAGCTTGAGGAAGTT